>NC_083414.1:38265592-38567020 GCF_020745735.1 Hemiscyllium ocellatum
CAACACTTTGCTTCCTGTTAGTCAACCAATCCTCTATCCATGCTAATACTTTACCCATAATGCGATGCATCCTTATCTTATGTAGCAGCCTCTTCTGTGGCACCTTATCAAAGGCCTTTTGGAAATCTAGATACACGACATTCACTGGGTTGCCATTATCTTCCTTGCTTGTAATGCCTTCATAGAATTTCAAAAGATTTGTTAAGCATGACCTACCCATCATGAACCCATGCTCAGGCTGCCCAATACAACAATTATTAGTGAGATGCCTTGATATTTCTTCCTTGATAATAGACTCAATCATCTTCCCCTCTACAGAGTTTAAGGCAATCGGTCTACAATTCCCCATCCTTTGTGTATCTCCTTTCTTAAACAGTGGTGTCAGTTTTGCTGTTTTCCAATCTACGGGGACTGCCCCAGAGTCCAGCGAATTTTGGAAAATTGCCATCAGTGCACTTGCTATTTCTCCTGCCATCTCTTTTAGTACCCAGGGATACATTCCACCAGGACCAGGAGACTTGAGTCTAGATTAGAGTGGTGCTGGAAAAGCACAGCAAGTCAGGCAGCATTCGAGGAGCAGGAAAATCGACATTTTGGGCAAAAACCCTTCATTAGGAATGGAGGCAAGTAGCCTCCAGGGTGGAGCCTTGGTTGGGGTAGTCCAAAACAAGTTCTATCTACCTGTGACTTCATGGATTTATCGTGACACGAGAAGGATTTAAAAGGGACCTGCAGGGCAACATTTTCAACAGATAGTGGTGCCTATATGGAACAAGCTGCCAGAAGAAGTGGTAGATGCAAGTACAATTACAATGTTTAAAAGACATTTGGACAGGTCCATAAATGGGAAATATTTGCAGGTATTATAGGTCAAATACAGGCAGATGGGATTAATTAATTTAGGAAACCTGGTCGGTATGGACAAGTGGGACTGAAGGGTCTGTTTCCAGATTGTATGACTTGATGCAGGTGGACAAGGATAGAACATCCAGCGATATCAATGATTATTAAGCATCAATCCTGAGGAGCCATATTAACATTTAATATGGATCACTTCAATGCTGGGAATGTCACATTATGACAATTTCCTGAATATATCTCTTATAAAATATATATAGAGACGATATTTGCACTTATACCACTGTCAATTTTGGCATGCTGTGCAGTTTGTTTATTTCCTTTAGGGTATAACATTTGGACGGAGATAAAGACTTCAGCTCTCCTGATGTCATTCACATACAGTCATAGTGATGTACAGCACGGAAACAGACCCTTCAGTCCAATGCATCCATGTCGACCAGAAATTCCAATCTAATCTAGATCCATTTGCCAGCATTTGGCCCTTAACCCTTGAAACTCCTCCTATTCATATACCTATGTAGATGCCTTTTAAATGTCATAATTGTACCAGCCTCCACCACTTCCTCTGGCAGTTCATTCCATACATGCACCACCCTCTGCATAAAAAAGTTGCCCTGATGTCCCTTTTAAATCTTTCCTCCTCACTTTAAACATATGCCCTCTAGTTTTAGACTTCCCTATTCCGAGGAAAACACCTTGTCTATTTACCCTATCAATGTCTCTCATGATTTTATTAATCTTTATAAGGTCACCCCTCAGCTTCTGATGCTTTAGGAAAAATAGCCCTAGTCTATTCAGCCTCCCCCATAGCTCAAACCCTCCAACCCTGGCTACATCCTTGTAAATCTTTTCTGAACCGTTAAAGTTTCATTATATCCTTCCTATAGCAGGGAGACCAAAATTGCACATGGTATTCCAAAAGCGGCCTAACCAATATCCTGTACAGCTGCAACATGACATTCCAACTCCTATATTCAATGCACTGACCAATAAAGGCAAGCCTATCAAATGTTTTCTTCCCTATCCTATCTACCTGTGACATCACTTTCAAGGATCTATGAACTTCCACTCCAAGGTCTCTTTGTTCAGCAACACTCCCCTGGACCTTTCCATTAATTTGCCTTTACAAGATGCAGCATCTCATATTTATTTAAATTAAACTCCATCTGCCTCTCCTCGGCCAATTGGCCTATCTGATCAAGATCTCATTGTACTCTGAGGTAACTTACTAATCATACCTCTTATGTTCACATTCAGATCATTTATATCAATGATGAAAAGCAATGGACCCAAACCGATTCTTGTGGCACACCACTGATCACCGGCTTTCCGTCTGAAAAACAACCCTCCACCACCAACCTCTGTCTTCTACATTTGAGCCAGTTCTGTATCCAAATGGCTAGTTCTCCCGGTATTTCATGAGATTGAACTTTGCTAACCAGTCTACCATGAGGAACCTTGTTAAACATCTTACTGAAGTCCATATACATCACATTTACTGCTCTGACCTGATTAATCTTCTTTGTTACTTCTTCAAAAACCTCAATCATATTAGTCATAATTTGGAGATGCTGGTGTTGGACTGGGGTGTACAAAGTTAAAATCACACAACACCAGGTTATAGTCCAACAGGTTTAATTGGAAGCACACTAGCTTTGGGAGCGACACTCCACTATCACCTGATGAAGGAGCGTCGCTCCGAAAGGTAATGTGCTTCCAATTAAACCTGTTGGACTATAACCTGGTGTTGTGTGATTTTTAACTTACAATCACATTAGTGAGAAACGATTTCTTACACACAAAGCCATGTAGTCCATCTGTAATCAATCTTTGACTATCCAAATACATGTAAATCCTGTCCCTCAGAATTCCCTCCAACAACTTGCCCACACTGACAACAGGCTCACCAATCTGTAGTTCCTTAGCTTTTCCTTACCGCCTTTATTAAATAGTGGTACTACGTTAGCCAGTCTTCAGGTACCTCACTTGTGGTTATCGATGATATAAATATCTCAGGAAGGGGCCCAGCAATCACTTCCCTAGCTTCCCACAGAGTTCTAGGATACACTTGATCAGGTCCCAGCGATTTGACCACTTTTATGGTTTTTAAGATGTCCAGCACATCCTCCTCTATAATATGGACATTTATCAAGATGTTGCTATTTATTTCTCCATATGTTATATCTTCTGTATCCTTCTCCACAGTAAACACTGATGCAAAAGATTCATTTACTATCTCCCCAATCTCTTGCAACTCCACACATGGGTGGCCATGCTGATCTTTTAGTGGCCCTATTCTCTCTCTAGTTCCCCTTTTGTCCTCAATGTGTCTATAAAGTCGCTTTGGATTCTCCTTAACCTATTTGCCAAAGCTATCCCATGTCCTTCTGAATTCCCTCTTAAGTATACTCCTATTTCCTTTCTACTCTTTTAAGGAATCACTCGATCTCTGCTGTCCATACCTGACACATGCTTCCTTCTTTTTCTTGTCAGATATTGTGTCAATTATGTTCATGTAATGTTTGAGTGGGTCGGCAAGCTGGAACATTGTGGTTACCTCTGGATGTCATTGACATGCTTATGTATCATAGATGGAAGAATGGAAATATCTTTGACATTGTACCTTGGTTGGCCTTTGTCATGTGTTGCTGGGGAGTATTGTGTTGTGCCTTGGGTTTCTCTAAACACTTGAACTTCTTGCACATTTCAGCTCAATGTAATTGTGTCGAGCACAGCTTACATATGTCAGGAAATAATCGTGAGTTTTGGTGAGGTGACACAATTCACATCTCATACAATATTTGAATGGATACCTCACGACTCTATTGCAATAATTGTTGTGGAGTTAGGCACGAGAGGATGTTACTGTCCCGCTCCAATTGCTTTAAATCTGTCTTCATTTTCTGGCAGTGCGTCAATTGTGTATTCTTTAGATTTGGCCTGACATATATTTTGTAAAGATTTGATAGGTGTGGTAGAAACGAGCAGTTCCATAAACATTTTAGTAAGCTAGCTTCAGTGAAATCTCATTCTGTGCCTTAACATCAATATCTGCCATCAAACTGATTGATATTTTCACCAGCTTGTTGGGTGGCCTTACCTAAACTCAAGCCTGTGAATCCTCCAGCTGGCTCAGACCTTCAGCTGATATTCTAAAAATTGGAAATTTTTGTCAGGTCTTTGTGGTTATCGCTAGAAATACCAAAGACTTTATTCTCAATCCTTCGTCTCAAAAGGTGATAAGAAGTTTGACTAACTGTCTCTCTCTATCAGCTATCTGTTGATCTATGAAGTGAAGATTCATTCTCTCTTTGAATAACTGACATTTTGACATATTCAGATGTTTGCTTTCCATCTCTACTGTGCATCATTTTGCTCTTTAAAAAATGCCTGTTTTGTCTGTATTGTCGTGTAAAGCTGCTTACATTTTTGTAACTTCCTCGTTCTGTTTTGCCCCTGATTGCTGTTTAAAAGGTTACTGTTTTCTATTTTTTGTATGATTTTTAAAAAGAATAATTAGCTCAGCAGTACCTGTGCATGGTATTCATACTAAAAAGTATCCATGTGGTTACACATAACTTTCAGTTGCCTTTGCAGTGTCGTCAAAGTAAAGGAATCAATCAAAGTTTGCAAAGGCTTGAACAGTATGTCAATTTCTTTTCTTTTGGCATTTTAGACTGTACTTTACTCCAGGGTCACTTACTAAATTACAGTTATCTTGGGTTTCTCATTGGTTTTTGGGCTGAAGTAGGAGGGTAAGGGTTTGGCTCAATCAGCCTTTGAGTTCACACATTCAGCCATTTAATGCCTTGTGTACTAAATATTGGGCCAGATGACTTCACGGAAGACTAACTCCATGACTCACACACAAGAAAGTATATCCAATCAAGAGCCTGAATAATGAAGTTCCACATCTTCCGAGATTGGAAGCAACATACACAAATATTCTCTCAGTCTCTCTCTCTCTCTCTCTCCCTCTTGCATAAACTCTCCCTAAGTCCTGTCTCTCGCATGCACTCACTCTTAGTTCCTCTCCCTCTCCCACATATGCACTCTCCCTCAGTCCCTCTCTCTGGCATGAACTGTCCCTCAGTCCTTCTCTCTCTCTTGCACGCACTCTGCCTCCATCCCTCTCTCTCGCATACACTCTCTTTCACTCCCTCTTTATTGCATGCACTCTCCCTCAGTCCCTCTCTTTCTTACATAGACTCTCCCTCGGTCCCTCTCTCTCTCTCGCATACATTCTCTCTGTCCCCATCTTTCTTTCTTTCGCAAGTACTTTCCCTCAGTCCTTCTCTCTCTCTTTCATAAATTGTCCCTCACTCTCTCCCTCTCTCGCATGCACTCCCTCAGTCCTTCTCTCTCTATCTCATAAATTGTCCCTCACTCTTTCCCTCTCTCGCACACACTCTCCCTCAGTCCTTCCCTCTCTCTTGCTTAACAAAGGTTATTTTTCCACAGCATACTGTTCTTTCAGCAGAGGCCATTTCTCTTCTGTGTTTACTGATCACTAGTGAGCCCTGCATCAGCAAATGCAGGAGAGGAACAGATTCTTGAAATGACTTGATACTTGTTCAAATGTAATAGGTATCATTGGCAATCAATGTAAATTTTTTTCACTGGCTAGCGTCATACCACATACAAAGGAAGATGTTTTTGATTATTGGAGGCCAGTCATCTCAAACTCAGGATGCCTGTAAAGGAGTTCCTCAGGGTAGAGTCCAAGATTCAACTATCTTTAGCTGCTTCATCAGTGATTCCCTCTGTCATAAACTCAAGCCATCACCATTAAAAAGGACAAGGGCAGCAAATATATGGGAACACGACAACCTTCAAATTCTCCAGCAGTCTGGAGATAGACAGGTTTCAAATTATCAAGTTAATCAAGGGTTTTTAGGGGAAGGCAGGAAAGTGGAATGGAGCTTTATCAGATCTTCCAATGACATCACTGAATGGCAGAGCAGGCCAAATGACTACTTCGAATCATGTATTTTATGGTCTTATTATTTTCCAAGGTCAGAAGAGGGGAGCTTCATTAATGATTAGACATTATTCAATAGCATTCACTGCTCAGATGTTGAAACAGTACATGTCCATATATTGCAAGATCTGGACAACATTCAAGTTTAAGCTGATTAATGGCAAACATTCATGTCACACAAATGCCAGGAATGACCATCTCATAATCAACTCTTGACATTCAGTGACATTACAATTGCTAGATCACCAATACTATCAATATCCTGAAGGTCACCGTTGACCAGAAGCTGAACTGAATCATCCTTTCAATACTATGACAAAAGAGCACATCAGAGGCAAGTAACTCATCACCTGTCTTCTTAATGCTGTCCACTGTCTATAAAACAAAGACAAGAGTGTGAGGGAATATTGTCCATTTGCCTGGATGAAAAGACTCCATCACAACCACCTAAAAGGATCAGGCAGTAGGTACATGGAAACATCACCACCTGGAAGTAGCCCTTTAAACCACATACCATCCTGACTTTGAACTAATTGCTGGTGCTTGCTCAAGATCTTGGAACTCACTTTTGAACAGCAACATGAGTGGTCCTACATTTCATGAACTGCGTTGGTTCAAAAAGACAACGCAGCACCATCTCTGAGGGGCAACTGAGAATAGACATGAAGTGCTGGCCTAGCCAATGATGAGTAGATCATATGAAGGTAGTTTTAAAAAAATGTTTATTTAAAAATTCCTTCATGGGATCTGGCGATCATTAGCTAAATGAGCATTTAAAGCAAAAACTGCATCCCACATTTGTATTACTGCATGTGAAAATTACAAAATGAATCGACAAGAGCCGGGTAATGTGAATGTCATAAAGCAATGCACAAAATTGTCAAACTAGTTAACAGCAGAATTAACTTTATTTCTCCATGACAGATTTGTAGTGGCTCAAAGGATTAAAATAGTATATCACTGAGCATAATTCAACAATAAGTAATAATCCACTAAATTTATAAAGAGGCTTAAAAGAACAACTTACAAATCTTAATTAAATCCAAGGACATTCTTTAAAATTCTCTTTAACAGAAATAAGTTCTACATTTTCATGCAATAGCAGAGTGTGTATTTACTGTCATGTCCACCACAGGCATAAAGACAATATATATTGTCACAAAAACTTTTAAGATAGTTACAGCGTTTCATGTAACTTTGACAGAATCAGTGCTGGACACTCCTGAAATGTAAAGAAAAATGTGAAATTGCATAGTTGACCATAAAATTCAGACAACTCTGTGGTTGAAGATGAATTTTCAACAAAAGGGACACTAGTATAAAAGTGGATTTGTCTTTCTGTTTCATCATGAGCGACAGAGACAGCAAACCTCAATAGATGTTAGATGAATCTGAAGTGGGTCTTATCACATTGTGATGGCTCCTCAACCAGAAACACCAAGACATTTGTTGTCTCAAATTCTCAGTGTCAAAAGCCACATCATAACATGTTTGATAGACTAACAGATAATGATATTTATTCACAACCAGGTTTATTATCCTTTCAAAACTACAATACAAGTTCTGCTGCAAGACCACCTGAAAAACCATGAATCAGCTACAAAATAAAATGCAGCCAAGGTAATAGAAAGTTGAACAGGGGATTCTCTCCTCTCAGATAGTCTGTTCCTACTTCAAGTTTATACGAGAGCTAAACACCTCACCACTCAACCGCAACAAATCTTCCAGATTTCTGACAGACTTGCTTTTACAAGACCTTTATTCCTCTTACAGCAGCAATTCTTCTAAGAACCTACAGACTGCAGATTGAAATAATCCCAAATTATAACCTTTTTCTCCCTCTGTATCTAGTGTTTGTGTGTGAAATAGTGTATGAGAGGTGTCATGGGGTGTTGGGGGGGAGGCAATTGTGTCTGGTGGTAGGGCATTGAGTTCAGGTCCAGAGATGGGAGGAATTTGGGAAAAGGGGTCAATTTTGGAATGGGGAATGGATGCCACTGGGTCTGGTGTGTGGAGTATGGAGCAAGCGGGTGGGATGTCACAGCGTTAAGGTGGGAGGTTCAAATACTGGGGATGATAGGGATTATATCTGGTTCCAAGAAGCATGGGAAATCAAGTCTCACAAACGTGAATGAGTTTTTTGAAGTAGTAGCGAAGGGGATTGATGACGACAGAGTGATGGATGCGATCTATATGGACTTCAGTAAGGCATTCAACAAGGTTCTTCATGGTAACCTGATTAGCAAGGTTAGATCTGAAAATGTGTTGCTGGAAAAGCGCAGCAGGTCAGGCAGCATCCAAGGAACAGGAAATTCGACGTTTCGGGCATAAGCCCTTCATCAGGACGTCGAATTTCCTGTTCCTTGGATGCTGCCTGACCTGCTGCGCTTTTCCAGCAACACATTTTCAGCTCTGATCTCCAGCATCTGCAGACCTCACTTCCTCCTAGCAAGGTTAGGTCTCATGGAATACAGGGAGAACGAGCCATTTGGATGCAGAACTGGTGTAAAGGTAGAAGACAGAGGGTGATGGCGGAGGGTTGCGTTTCAGACTGGAGGCCTGTGACCAGTGGGGTGCCACAAGGATCGGTGCTGGGTCCCCTGCTTTTCATCATTTATATAAATGATCTGGATGTGAACATAGGAGGTATAGTTAGTAAGTTTGCAGCTGACATCAAAATTGGAGGTGTAGTGGACAGCAAAGAAGGTTACCTCAGACTACAACGGAATCTTGGTCAGATATGCCAGTGGGCTGAGAAGTGGCAGATGGAGTTTAATTTGGATAAATGTGAGTTGCTGCATTTTGAAAAGGAAAATCAGAGCAGGACTTAAATACTTAATGGTAAGGTCCTGGGTGTGTTGCTGAGCAAAGAGACCTTGGAGTGCAGGTTCATAGTTTCTTGAAAGTGGAGTTGCAGGTAGATAGGATAGTGAAGAAGTCATTTGGTGTGCTTTCCTCTTTTGGTCTGAGCACTGAGTATAGGAGTTGGGAGGTCATGTTGTGGGTGTACAGGTCATTGGTTAGGTCACTTTTGGAATATTGCGTGCAATTCTGGTCTCCCTCCTATTGGAAGGATGTTGTGAAACCTGAAAGGGTTCAGAAGAGATTAACAAGCATGTTGCCAGGGTTGAAGAATTTAAGCTATAGGGAGAGGCTGAAAAGGCTGGGGCTGTTTTCCTAGGAGCGTTGGAGGTGGAAGAGTGACCTAACAGAGGTTTATAAAACCATGAGGGGCATGGATAGGGTCATTAGATAAGATCTTTCCCTAGGGTGGGAGGAGTCCAAAACTAGAGGGCATAGGGTTATGGTGAGAGGGGAAAGATTTAAAAGGGACCAAAGAGGCAACTTTTTCATGCAGAGGGTGGTGCACACATGGAATGAGTTGCCAGAGGAAGTGGTGGAGGTTGGTACAAATACAACATTTAAAAGCCATCTGAATGGGTATATGAATAGGAAGAATTTAGAGAGATATGGGCCAAATGCTGGCAAATGGGACTAGATTAGGTTAGGATATCTGGTCGGCATGGACGAGTTCGTCCAAAGAGTCATTTCTGATTGTACATCTTGACTACTCCATGACTCTATCTGAGCCAATTTGTGTGCCTTAAAAATTTGCATTTGACCACCCTAACGTATTAGTAAGATTTTAAAAATGAGCTCAATAATTGAACACAAGTAAAGCAAGAACTATATTTGCAATTTCTGTAGTAACTGCTCAGGTATAAAACAACATTTGGAAATAATGTTCCAAATATTGAAACCAAAGACACAACACAGCTTAGCTTTAAATATCCTTGACATTTGAGACAATGAACCTATTCCTTTTTAATTCATTAAAATGATATAGCCATTACAAAGACAAAAATAGGGAAAGGAACCCAAGCATGATTCAATTAAAGGTCTCACTGTCGATGACAGGACAAAATTGATTCAACAAATAGGCAGTTTATTAAGAGCAGCTGCTGCCCAGTTAATGGAGGGATCCAATAGTGGTTCAAAACCTCATTAAAAATATTTGAATTGATGACCACCAGTAAGTAACAGTGACTGGCTGCTGTAGAATGGTTCTTTATCACAATGATTCAAGCCAGTTTACAAGATGTAGAAATTTATGTGGACTACACAGGTACTTATTTCACATCATAAACAGTTGCAAGAATTTTGGCCTTAAAAGTAAAAATACATGAAGAAATTCAGCGAAATAGTGTCATTGTTATCATTTGCAAAGCAATAAAGAAATGGGATAGGAACGTGATGATGTTAATGAAATCCTTCAAGATCCTCACCTGTCATGTCCCTGAGGTGAATTCATTTAATATTCATGCCATTACTAAGGTTGCCTTTTTTCTGCCTTCATAACACTACCTGCCTTTGCCTCAGTCTCAGCTCATCTGCTGCTGAAACCTTTCTGGGTATTATCAAGGCTTCTAGACTTATTGTTCCAGTATACTCCGGGATAATTTTCCACAGTCTACCATCATTAAACTTGAGGTAATCTAAAACTCTGCACCCCCAGTCTTAACTCATTATTCCCCTTTTGCCCTATACTCGATGACATTGATTGGTCCCAATTGAACAGTTGAAATAACTACACAGAGGCTAGTATCCTGTCATCAAATCACCTATTATTTACATGAACTCTGACCAACTAGCTTAGAGCCACTCCTTAAAGTGAGGAAGTGACCTTTGACACCTTTTTTTTTAAGACCTGTCAATTTTCATGCAGACATAAAATAACCCATAGAATCATAGAACATTTATGGCACAAAAGGAGTCCACTAGGCCTACTGTGTGTGCATCTACCCAAAATCAAGCGACCCGGCCAATCTCACTTTGGTTTGTAATCCTACAGGTTAGGGTATTGAAATTACTCCAAGGAAACCAGCATCCAGTCACCAAGTTTCCCTTTATGTACATGTGGTGAGTCCTTGACATCAATCCAACTCCCTCAGAGCCAGTTCTCAGAGTGAACAGAACCCTCTGACACTCCTGTTTTTTTTAATTTCCTATTTTTGGTTTCTCTTTTCCTTCTCCCCACATTACACCTAACAGCGGTTGTACTTATTTTTCCCCAGCACCCATTTTTTTCTTCTCTTTGTCGTCAATAACTCAACGAAAGGTCATCCTTTATTTAAATTGCATAGTACTAGAGGCTATGACTTTCTTAGAGCCAGCTCTCAGAGTGAAGAGAACCTCTACTTTTATTTTAAATTTTCCCCCACACCACCGCCTGACAATGGTAGTGCTTATTTTTTCCCAGCACCCATGTCGTGTGTGTGCAGTTAACATTAACAGCTGTATACAAAGACACAGCAATTTTACAAGGAAGAGGAGCAGCAAAGCCAGGCCCCAAACCCTCCCATTCAACCAGTTTTCAGGGAAATAGGGACAAAGCTCAAATCCCACTTCAGTCACAAAACAGTAACGCTAACACGTACATAAGACAGCCGAATTACACAAAAAAAGTACATAAGATACAGACCCCGGCCCCGCCCACCCAAGCAACCCAGCAAGCCATCGTCCCTCCCACCTTCTGGCCACTCTAAACACGCCTTTTTTATTTGTTTTTCTTTTTTTTAACAAAACCTCTGTTTTTTTTTTCTTTTTTCACTCCTTTTTTTCCCTTACCCCCACACTACCACCTGACAGTAGTAGTGCTTATTTTTTTCCCCAGCATCCATGTCGTTTGTGTGCTGGTATGAGACACAGTGAAAGACACAAGGTGCACAAATCTTTATTCAATTTCCACCACAGGAAGAAAGGAAACACCGAAGTGGCCAGTAGCAAGCACTGCCCTTGACATCAAAGGGCAATGCTGTGTGATCAAACAGTGAAGGGGAGGGCAGGGATTAAATCAAAACAGAGTTGGAGGGGGAAATAATGCACTCCACTCCCGGTGGTGCCCACCTCTTCCTGAACAACTTCAGGGTGTTGGTGGACACCGCATGCTCCTTCTCCAGAGACACCCGGACTCTAACGTAAGGACGCCTGTTTACTTATCATTTTTAAATGAAAAGACTGTCAGAGTGAACAGAATCTCTGACAGTTATTTCATTTTTTCCCCCCACACTACCGCCCAACTGTGGTACTGCTTATTTTTTCCCAAGCACCTGTGCTGTGTGTGTGTGCAGGTGTGAGACACAGTGAATGACACACGGTGCACAAATCTTTATTCAAATTTCCACCACCAGGAAGAAAGGAAACATCCTAGTGGCCAGTGACAAGCAGTGCCCGTCACATCAAGGGGCAATGCTGTGTGATAAAATCCATTCATGGCTTCACCTTCTATCTGTGTAAACTCAACCAGCCCCACACCCTTCTAGACATTTCCTCCCACTCTGGCCCCAAATGAAGCTTGAATTGTAATCATTCCATCATTGGTGGCATACCTTCAGTTGTCTAGTCCCCTAGCTCTGGAATGCACATTCCCCCATTCCTTCCCTGCATTTAGGATTTTTGGTCAACAAAATAGTTTTAAATGAAATAAGGATTTAAACCTATTTTGGAGTTCAAGACTGGTCTAATGATAATAATAGATGGAAAGTTAGAATTGTATACTATGCTTCCCATGATTTCCTGGCAACAACTGACTCATAGAGTCATAGAGATATACAGCATGGAAACAGACCCTTCGGTCCAACCCGTCCATGTCGACTAGATATCCCAACCCAATCTAGTCCCACCTGCCAGCACCAGGCTCATATCACTCCAAACCCTTTCTACCATCCAATTGCCTCTTAAATGTTGCAATTCTACCAGCCTCCACCACTTCCTCTGGCAGATCATTCCATATACGTACCACCCGCTGTGTGAAAACGTTCCCCTTAGGTCTCTTTTATATCTTTTCACTCTCACCCTAAACCTATGCCCTCTAGTTCTGGACTCCCTGATCCCAGGGAAAAGACTTTGCCTATTTACCCTATCCATGTCCCTCATAATTTTGTAAACCTCTATAAGGTCACTCCTCAGCCTCCGCATTGCAGGAAAAACAGCCCCAGCCTGTTCAGCCTCTCCTCATAGCTCAAATCCTCCAACCCTGGCAACATCCTTGTAAAGCTTTTCTGAACCTTTTCAAGTTTCACAACATCTTTCCGATAGGAAGGAGACCAGAATTGCATGCAATATTCCAACAGTGGCCTAACCAATGTCCTGTACAGCCGCAACATGACCTACCAACTCCTGTACTCAATACTCTGACCAATAAAGGAAAGCATACCAAACGCCTTCTTCACTATTCTATCTACCTGCGAGTCCACTTTCAAGGAGCTATGAACTTGCACTCCAAGGTCTCTTTGTTCAGCAACACTGCCTTGGACCTTACCATTACGTGTATAAGTCCTGCTAAGATTTGCTTTCCCAAAGTGCAGCATCTCACATTTATCTGAATTAAACTCCATATGCCACTTCTCAGCCCATTGGCCCATCTGGTCCAGATCCTGATGTAATCTGAGGTAACCCTCTTTGCTGTCCACTACACCTCTGATTTTGGTGTCATCTGCAAACTTACTGCCTGTACCCCTTATGCTCGCATCCAAATCATTTATGTAAATGACAAAAAGTAGAGGATTCAGGAGCGATCCTTGTGGCACTCCACTGGTCACAGGCCTCCAGTCTGAAAAACAACCCTCCACCACCACCCTCTGTCTTCTATCTTTGAGCCCGTTCTATATCCAAATGGCTAGTTCTCCCTGTACTCCCTGTAACCTTGCTAACCAGTCGCCCATGGGGATCCTTGTCGAATGTCTTACTAATGTCCAAATAGATCACATCTACCACTCTGCCCTCATCAATCCTCTTTGCTACTCCCTCAAAAAAACTCGTTCAAATTTGTGAGACATGATTTCCCACGCACAAAGCCATGTTGACTATCCCGAATCAGTCCTTGCCTTTCCAAATACACTATATCCTGTCCCTCAAGAATCCCTCCAACAACTTGCCCACCACCCACGTCAGGCTCACTGTCTATAGTTCCCTGGCTTGTCCTTTCCACCCTTATTAAACAGTGGCACCACGTTAGTCAACCTCCAGTCTTCTGGCACCTCATTTGTGACTATCGTTGATACAAATACCTCAGCAAGAGGTTCCGCAATCGCTTCTCTAGCTTCCCACAGAGTTCTCGGGTACATCTGATCAGGTCCTGGGGATTTATCCACCTTTATCCATTTCAAGACATCCAGTACTTCCTTCTCTGTAATCTGGACATTTTGCAAGATGTCACCATCTATTTCCCTACAGTCTATATCTTCCATACCCTTTTCCACAGTGACACAAAATATTCATTGAGTATGTCCCCCATTTTCTGCGGCTCCACACAAAGGCCACCTTGCTGATCTTTGAGGGGCCCTATTCTCTCCCTAGTTACCATTTTGTGCTTTATGTATTTGTAAAAATCCTTTGGATTCTCCTTAATTCTATTTGCCAAAGCTATCTCATGTCCCCGTTTTGCCCTCCTGATTTCCCTCTTAAGTATACTCCTACTTCCTTTATACTCTTCTAAGGATTCACTCGATCTCTGCTGTCTATATCTTACATATTCTTCCTTCTTTTTCTTAACCAAACCCTCAATTTCTTTAATCATCCAGCATTCCCTATACCCACCAGCCTTTCCTTTCACCCTAACAGGAATATACTTTCTCTGAATTCTCGATCTCATTTCTGAAGGCTTCCCATTTTCCAGCTGTCCTTTTACCTGCAAACATCTGCCCCCAATCAGCTTTCGAAAGTTCTCACCTAATACCATCAAAATCGGCCTTTCTTCAATTTAGAACCTCAACTTTTAGACCTGGTCTTTTCTTTTCCATCATTATTTTAAATCTAAATCGAATTATGGTCGCTGGCCCCAAAGTGCTCCCCCACTGACAACTCAGTCACCTGCCCTGTCTTATTTCCACTCATTTCTATAAAGTATAGAAAATGTTATTTTTCAGTATTAAATATATAAATATATATTCATGATGTCAGTTCAAATTCAAGGCAATCAGTGACATAGAAACTTAGACAGTTTTCATTCCAGATAAATTTTATCAACTATTGAATCTTACAGCTCCTTCCATCAACTAGTTCCACCTGTACTCCTATACTCAATGCTCTGACTAATAAAGGAAAGCATACCTACCGCCTTCTTCATTATCCTATCTTACTACAAATCCACTTTCAACGAGCTATGAACCTGCACTCCAAGGTCTCTTTGTTCAGCAACACACCCAGGCCTTTACTATTAAGTGTATAAGTCCTGGCTCTAATTTTCCTTTCCAAAATGCAGCACCTGACGTTTATTTAAATTAAACTCCATCTGCCACTCCTCAGCTAATTGGCCCATCTGATTAAGATCCCGCTATATTCCGAGGTAACCTTCTTCGCTGTCCACTACACCTCCAGTTTTGGTGTCATCTACAAACTTACTATAAAAACAAAATACTACAGATATTGGAAATCTGAAACAAAAACTGAAATTGATGGAGAAAGTCTGCAGAACTAGCAATATCATCTGGGGAGAGAGAGAAATCGAGTTTAAATTTTGAGTCTGATATGATTCTTCTTCAGAATTGGATGTGTTGTTTTGGCACTACGAGAGCTGGCAACTGAAACAAATGACACAGGTCCCACTTTCTAGAGATTACCTGCACAGCCCATGTGAATCATCATGTTTGGAAACAAGACATGCCATGCAGAGCGAGATCGATGGGCTATATGGCCTAATTTCTGCTCCTGTATCTTACGGTCTTTCACCAGACTCTGTTTTGACCCACAACCTGCCATTTTAGACTTGCAGATCGTATTAACATCCTCTTAAGCATGCCTGTGATTGTTCTTCATCATGCTTTTGACTTTCACTTGCTGCTATAGTTCATCAAAGTACAGTGTACTGTGTTGTTGGAGGAGTTTTCAAAGTTTCTCAGTCAGCAAGGAGCGTTTCTGGACTTCTGGAAGGGAAGGTGTGGATGTGATTAGCCTGTAACTGAGAACATGCTTTCAATATGGGCAGGAGCAAAACATGGGTGGAGTATACAGATGTTCACAGAGGGAGAAGGATAAGGTTTTCTGTTGAATGTCTTATATACCGAGGACTTTACAAGGCAGTTCTTCAACCTTCAGTTCAGCCAAGGACAACATTCATGGTAGCTACACTTCACTGAAAAGGTTGCACAGAATTGCAGGCATAGAGAGGAGCAGGATAGTGCTGTAATTGGCCATGCAAGACATTGTGTCTCTCAATTTCTTCCTTTGATAATCCTTCACAATGGAGCCAGTGGCAGTGCCAATATATCTCTGAATGCAGGAGGTCACTGAGCATCTGTAGCCAGGGAGAGGGAACTTCATTGTCTTCTCTTTAAGTTTGGGGAGAAAAAGCAAGATAAGCAGGAATATTCCTTTAACAGGGTAGTGGGCTTCCCAATTGTAAAGGGAGCCATTTGGCTCCATAGGTAACAGATTTCAACAGGAAGATGCTCTGCAACCCAGGGGACAGAATTCAGGTTCCAATGGAGCACCTGCCCGAACCATCTGCAACCCCAAGTTAAGCATAGCAGCAGGCCCCTTGTTTCAGTGCTTATTGCAACCACAAAAGGTTTCACTTTCTGACAGAGCAGTTCATGTGTGAATTTTCACTACCTTGGCAGTGTTTGAATCGTCTGTCAGTCAGCCTGATCTCTCATCCCAAAGGTCACGTTGAACCAGAAATTAACGACCTGTGATGAGGTTTGCACACAATTATAGTCCTCTGCAACCTCAGCATATGTGGACAATGTTGCCACAATGGGAACTATGCTACAACTAGCAGCCCAATGGAATTGATCATCCATGTCCTAAAATAATGGGTGGAATTTAACCAGGGAATCAGATCTTGCCCACTCACTTGGGAGGCAGTGACAACACTGCATCATCTCCTTTGGGGAAAATGTGCCATGTGAAATGCCAATCAGACACTTCCGTAGCCAACTGCACAGTGTGGAGCATTATTCACAATGTCTGAAAGCGTCCATGTCCATTTGCAGTAAGACCTGGCTTGGAATAATAAATAGTGCTAAACATTTGCACCACAGAGGTGCCAGGCAATGACCAATTTGTGCAACAGGGAATCTAACCAAGTCCTTTTAACATTCAATGGTACAACAACCATTGAATTTCCCACTATCAATGTCCTGGGGTTGTCGTTGACCAAAAACAGAACAGGACCAATTATATAAATGCTGTGGCTACAAAGGCAGGTCAGATGTTAGGAATTCTGTGAGTAACCCTGTGTGTTACCTCCCCAAGGTCTGTTCACCATCAAGTCACAACCAGCCCACTGGCTTGGTACCCAATCCACTAGCTTCAATATTCACTCCCTTCACAACTGATGCACAATGGCAGCAGTGTGAATCATTTACAATATGTACTGTTGCATCTCATCTTGATTCCATTGATATCACTTTACAAATCTGTGACCTCTAACACCTAGAAAGACAATGACAGATTCATACAACACCACTATTTGCAACTTGCGCTCCAGGGTGCACATGTTCTGAACATGGAATGAATCACTGTTTCTTCACTGTCACTGGGTTAAAATCCTGGAACTTCCTTCCTAAGAATGCCCTTCTACACTATTGGGATACCTATATTAAATAGACAGCAATGGTTCAAGAAAGCAACACACTGCCACTTCTCAAGATGGGCAGGATATGCTGATCTAGCCAGCGATATACATACCCTGTGTAGCAGTAAGAAAAGCAATGGCTTCTCATTTGATTCTTTAATCTTCAATAGTGGCCCTCATAACCACAGCTACCAGTTTGAAATTTCACTGAATTAAAATACAGTTTTCTACTATTGTCTTGCGAAGGTAAACAGAGCTCTCTGGCATCAAAATATTCCAGCAAACCCCAGTCATGCTAGTCCTGCTCTATGCTTAAGATACCATTAAAGTCACTTGCTCCTCAAATTCCAGCATCAGCCCTTTTGATGTTTATCAAATCCCGCACCGGATCACCCATATTGTTTAGTAATATTAACAACCTTTTCCATCTATTTTCCAGTATTTACAGATGTCCATTTCATGGAACCACTTAGGCTTTATGCCCTATCTTCAGAATCTTGTCTTTAGCCTGACCTTTCTCAGACAAATATTGATGTGTATACAACCACACAATTGCATCTTCAATACTAACTCTATTCCACATCAGTGATGTCAGGATTTGCATCCTGTGTTACTGCATCCTGCATGGATTACTGATAATTCAATTCTCTTTCCAATTCCCATTTCATGTTCCACCTTTTTTGGCGATTTCACTCTGCTTTATTATGTACGTTACTCTGCATCCTTATACAAATAAGTCCAGTTAGCTCAGCTGACTAGATAGCTAGTATGAGGTTCAGCATAATGCCATAGTTTAAGCTTAATTCCCATTGCAGGTGAGGATGATTTGGGATCTGCCTCCTTTTGTTGCCCTGAGATTAGAAGGCCGTGGCAATCCCCATCACCATCTATAGATGCGACAAAAATGTCTGCTTTGAACCCAGTGATCAAAGCACAAATAAATGTATGGTATGAAGTTTCATCGTGTTCTATTTCCCATTTCCAGCGACATCACAACCCAAGGAACATTTCCGCATGCACACCAACAATGTCAAATATTGTGGCTTTTTCATTGTTTGACGTTGACTTGGGGGCTGTTACTGAGCAATCCAACTATTTTCTGAAATAAAGTTCCCAATGATTTTAAATTTTCGACACAAATCAAACCTGACAAACCTGAAGTCATTCTGTTCAGCCTTCACTAGCAGCTATATCCCTCTGGCTCTGATTCTATCAACTTCCCTGGCAGCTCACTCAAGCTGAACACAGCAAAAGGTGCAATTTTTAGCTTTCAGTTCAATCCTCAGCTAAGCTTTCAAAACTCAAATTCATCTTGGCCACTGAGATCACTTTCTCACTGTTGAAATATCAGCCAACTACACCCTCCCCAACTGCTCCAGTCTGAAAACTTAATCAAAGCCTTCATATTTTAATTTGCTTTCATCACCAGCGTCACACTTGAGTTACACTGTATAGTTAGCTCTTACATAAAACTGAGCTATTGCACATAGATAATTAGCATTTGTTAACTTTAATTCCTCAGTAAAAAATACTTAGAGTATAGAGAGAAGATACTGTTAACACATTCATCACAGAAGTAATAGCATTGCACATTGGCTGGATTTTGTATTCATAATGGTGACACCAATATTGTTCACTAATAGCACAGGGTAAATCTGACAGCTACTTTCAAAATGTTGTATTTAATTGCAAATGTGCAGGTGACAGAATTCCTTGCCTTCAATGATCTGGATTCAGACTACATAGCCACCAGATCCACATTAAAGATCACTGAAGAGGTCATTGATGGTCATGGAGTCATACCGCACAGAAGAGGCTAATCGGCCCATTACGATGGTGCATTCAACAACGTCTGTTTTTAAAAATATGATGAACTAATTTGTTACTGATCAAACTCTCTGGCCCCGAAAGAAATTTGAAAAAAAAATGTTCATTTCTTTGGAAGATAACCACAGTTGGAAATGGTATTTTGAAAAATCTTTTCTTTGACTGATGTTGCACAACAACATTCTGTCCACTGTCGTGGGGGGTTGGGGGCGTGGAGGAGAAGAGCTAAATGGTTAACACTATTCCTTCATCATAAGGACAAGGGCATTAACCTACATGATTGATCCAACTCAGATTAAAGTAGTAAGTTTTTGCTTCAAAATTTATCTGAATATGCTGATTAGTAGGCTAATGGACCAGACTTTAAATTAATTAGAACATGGAACATATTTAAAGAGTTTTAAAAGATGAAAAGCTTTGAAAAACCTAATGAGTTGCTGGATGGATGGTGAAACTATTCAAAAAGATTTATCTTTATGTTGAATTATAGAGCGAAGGGAGTTCTCTTTCTTCTTTTATACAACTGCATTGCAATTCCTGCTCACTGAAGATTCTAATTTACATCTGAGGATTGCAGCGTAAGTTCTTATTGAACAAGATTTACTTTTTAATAGATTCATTTTTAATAGGAAACACAATGTCCACAAGTTATTAGGCAAAGTTTTTCACTGCAAAACTATGAAATACTTGAAGCATCATATAATTAATTGTTAATTTCTTCAGAATTTGTAATTTACAAAAAATTGGAATTAACTATCTTGAGGTCTTGAGGTGCTAATTAAACAGTGAGGACATTGGTTCAGCTATGATTTGGCTACTCCATTATAATATTCATATATGCTGTTTATCATTTTAATTCCAAACTGTTCTTTCTACAAATCTTTGGATAATTTTCCCTTGAAAATTCTAATGATTCTTCTTTACAATGCATGGTACAGCATCTCATAAACTATGTTGACTGCAGTTTTAGCTTTTTTTTTATTTACAGACAATCATGAAATCCTTGCAGTTTAGCATGCTGTGAAATTAACCATAATACAATATATTTGACGCTGAGCAAAACAGAATCTAACCACAGAAAACCGTCAGCAATGTGGTCTTTCTTAACTTTAAGAGAATGAAGCATGATTACCGTACCAATGAAAAATGGACACTTTTGTAGTAATGTGGCATGTTGTATAGTGCATTGCATAAAAACTGAACTACAGGTTTGAAGGCTGTCAACTGTGTTAAATGAACATTTTCATCTAGACAAGTTTGATGAATAGAAGAAAAGTTTACATTTTTCTCTTTTATTGTCTAAAACAATCTTATTAGGAATGGCAGTGCAGCTCAGTGGTTAGCACTGCTGCCTCACAGCATCGGGGCCATAGTTCGATTCCAGCACTGGGCAACTGTCTGTGTGGAATTTGCACACTCTTCCGTGTCTATGTGGTTTCCTCTGGATGCTTCTGCTTCCTCCCACAATTGAAAGATGTGCAAGTTAGATGGATTTGACCATGCTAAATTGTCCAAAGAGCCCAGTGACGTGCAGGCTAGGTGGGTTAGCCATGGGAAATGCAGAGTTGTAGGTTTGAGGAGTGGGCCTGGATGGGATAGTCTTTGGAGAGTTGGTGTGGACTCAATGGGCTGAGTGGCTTGCTTCCACACTATAGATATTCTATGATTGTATGAATCTATTGCTTTCATCATATATCTCATATTCTTTATCTGTAAACGTATTTTCTGTTTGAGGTGCAAAGACAAATTCTTTTCGGCAAGATCTAAATGATGATTCTTTATGGAGAATAAAAAGTGTAAGCCATTGAAAAATATAATAAGATTTTTTTTAAATTGATTACAAGTAATGATGATATTCTACAGTCTTTTGATTATGCTGTAACAGCTATGGTCTTGTTGTGGTTCTGTTCGCCGAGCTGGGAACTTGTGTTGCAGACGTTTCGTCCCCTGTCTAGGTGATATCCTCAGTGCTTGGGAGCCTCCTGTGAAGTGCTTCTGAGTTGTTCTGCATTTATAGTGGTTTGTCTCTGCCGCTTCCGGTTGTCAGTTCCGGTTGTCAGTTCCAGCTGTCCGCTCCAGTGGCTGTATCTGTATGTGTCCACCATGTGTCAGATACAGATCACCAGTCAACAACCCACAAGCCAACAGATTCTATCAACAAACACATCGACCTGGACCCAATATACCGGCCACTGCAGCGGACAACTGGAACTGACAACCGGAAGTGGCAGAGACAAACCACTATAAATGCCAGAGGAAACAACTCAGAAGCACTTCACAGGAGGCTCCCAAGCACTGAGGATATCACCTAGACAGGGGACGAAATGTCTGCAACACAAATTTCTAGCTCGGCGAACAGAACCACAACAACGAGCACCCGAACTACAAATCTTCTCACAAACTTTGAACAGCTATGATCTATAAATTTTAAAACAGGTTACATAAAATCTCTTGTTGGACTATTCAAAGAAATCTTGCAGCATTGTGTGGTAAATATTAAATGTATGTTATTTCCCTGAAGTAGCAAAACAATAAATATCTTTAGTGAATCCCAGTTTTCAACCAGAACTTAAATAATGCCCTTGGGATCAGCAACTGTTGACACGGCCTATGGAAACTTCCTAACCACAAATGGCCTTAAGCAGTTTGGAATTTAAAAAATGAAAAAAATAACAAAAACTTCACTTAGCAACACCATAAAATGAGTTTTGCAATTATTAGCAAACAAAAAAAAGCACAGAAGCAAGCAAATCTTCGTCCAAGGGCACATTCCTAAAACAACATTCTCACAGTTTACAATTCAACTGGTATTGGTTCTCAAGATGTTCATTGTAGGGTATAATTCATGTGTGTCAAATATCTTTCCCTGCAGAATTATTAACATTTACAAAAATGCCCAAAATTGATAGTTATGGAAAAAGGTTACAAGGTTTACTTGTACAGGAAAAGTAAATGTCTTGCTGGCATAGCTAGGACAACAGTTGTACCCTGTTGGAGCAAAGGTGAAGAGAACTCTGCTCAAGGTTGTAATTTATCCTTTTCTCAAACTGTGTACAATGCAAATGAGTCCAAAAGGTAGGGGAAAGGTTAGCCCACGACTAACTTTCTGGAACATTTCATTTCCTGTGTCAATTATCCTTTGTCACTCTGAGATAGCCTGCAATTAGTTGCCATATAGTTTCTTTTACATAATGAAAGCAAAATACTGTGAACATTGGAAATCTGAAACATAAAACTCAACGGGTATGGCAGAGTTAACATTTTGAGTCTGGTATGAATCTTTTTCAGAACTGTCTGACTCTTCTTCATAACTTCTTCAGAGCCAACAGACTGTTTTTATTTATTATGGACTTGGACTCATTAACAAATGAATTCCTATTTTTTAAACCATTCCAGCTCAGACCTTTATTGCTCAAGATTTTTTCATTAAATTCAACCAAGGCCTGAGCAGTCTCAGCAAGGAAGAAAACTCAAGCAATTTTGAGGCAGATAGAGACAATAGCAACTAAGAAAGGAACAAGATTTAGATCAAGTCAGCAGTTACATAAAGATGAAGATCTAAGGCACATTTTTGTGAAATCTAAACTAAATATGTGTGAGAGTGTGTGTGCGCGCGTGCGCGCGCGTGTGTGTGTACTGCACAAACGAGAAACCTCTCCAAATTTTCAAAATTATTGTCAATTAATGTTGGAAGAATATAGAATAGTTTGGTTTCTTGAAAAATGTAGTTACTCTTCTGAACAGGGACTTCCATTATTGACAATAAAATCTGACAGCATAGAGAAACAAAACTAGGGGCTGCATCTTCCTTTTTTGACTAAGTCTCACTTCCATCAAGTTTCATGAAGGGTCTCTCCATGAGGCTCAGCGAGCTAACTTGCCTTGTCTTATCAAACTTGCCACATTAATTACCGACTCCAGCCTTATGTTGCCCTCCCACTCAATTCTGGCCCTATTAACTCACTGCACCCAAAACAACGTGTCACTGCTGAGATATCCCAGAATGCAGGGCATTTTTGGCACTGGCATCATCTTTTGATTATTGTGAACAATTCACACTACTGGTCCAAAGTTGATTTACATAGTTTCTGATATTTTCCTTGAGTATGACAGGGAGGGAAAACTGCTGCCCTGCTTTGTGGGAAGGGACTTAAGAGGCTTTTGGAGACAGGGTAGTGCAGGGGTTGGGCATCCACTACCAAAAGGACCAGTCGTGGATATCATGACACAAGACCATGCCAGCCTGGTCTGAGTTTTCCACTTAGGTCAGAGAAGTCTCAACTGTCTCGAGGAATATGCAACAGTTTTGGAAGAAAGTCAATGAACTTCTCAACAGTACCAGTTTAAATGTTATCATCTTCTCTCCATTGCTTTCCTATATCTCTGCAACTGTATCTACCTTCCATCAAGGCTCTTACTCTGCCATTCTCACTATTACCATCAACATCTTCCTTCATTTCCTGTCACTCAACCCAACCCAATACCGACACCACTGGCATCCATGAAAACCTATTCACTCACATGAGATACTTACCCACCTGAAGTAAAAGTAACAGCAATGTCACCCACTTTCATTTCCCTTAATAACCGACTCTCTCACTCCAGGAGGAAAACAAGCCCCAATAGGGCAGAAAGAGTCAGGATGACTTGTGTGCTGTCTGACATTCAGCTTCTCCTCTCTTCTGACTCTATCTCAAGCACTGACTGACCACATCCAAGCCACTGGACTGATTTCAGTGGCTACCTGTGACTTACTATGCTGGAACCCTCTGAGTGGAAGTTTCCCTCTTAAGTTGAATGAGAACTACTGATATCCATGACTAAGCTTCCTACTTTGCATCTGTGCTAACTGGTCAGGCAATACAACTGCGTGAGCTTCACATTTTTTGCTGAGAGACAAATAGCAAAAAAAAATCAATGCAAGGTAGGCTCAGAGTGAATGAGTGCTAAGAGAGCAAATATACAGGCTGGAGATGCAGTCTGGTCCAGTCCATGAGTTGGGTGCATATTCCTGAGTGCACAGAGTAGCCTAGTGGCTGCTTTACAATGAGATTGTTTTGTTGACTGAGATGTAGCATTGAAGTGTAGAAGCATACTGCAAGTGGAGCAGAGATGTGCACTGAGAGTTCTGAGAGGATGGCACATCTGATGCCAATGCCAATGGACTTGGGGTGCAGATGGTCAGTGACCATCAACGTGCCCTGAAATGTTGATACCTGGAGTCCAACATAGAGGTCATTTGGAGGAAGAGGAGAGCTGAATCCACCAGGTATCTGCTCTGACTTTCATGTCGCAATTCTCAACACTTAGTTTGTTCATGGCAGGTGGTAGGATAGGAAGTCACATAATAATCAGGCAAGGTATGCAGTTAATAAGGATGTTTATAAGCAACAATCGAGAGTGTGGTGCTGGAAAAGCACAGCAGGTCAGGCAGCATCCGAGGAGCAGGAGAATCCGCATTTCGGGCATAAGCCCTTCACCAGGAACGAGACTTGTGGGCCGGGGGGGGGGGGGCCTGAGAAATAAATGGGACGGGGTTTGGGTTGGGGAGAAGGTCACTGAGATAGATGAAGGTAAGGGAGAAGGTGATAGGTTCAAGAGGAGGTTGGAGCAGACAGATGGGAAAGGTGATGGACAGATCAGGTGGGCAGTGCCAAGTTAAGCCTTGGGACTGGGATAATGTGGGAGAAGGGGAAATGAGGACACTGTTGAAATCCACATTGATTCTGTGTGTTTGCAGGGTCCCAAGGTGGAATATGAGGCATTCTTCCTCCGTGCATCAGGTAGTAAGAATTTGGTGATGCAGGATGCCCAGGACCTGCGTGTCCTTGACGGAATGGGAGGGGGTGTTGAAGTGTTCAGTCACAGGGTGGTGGCGTTGATTGGTGGAGGTGTCCCAGAGATGTTCCCTGAAACGATCCACAAGTAGGCATCCTGTCTTCCTGATATAGAGGAGACCACATCAGGTGCAATGGATACAGTAGATGACATTGGCAGAGGTACAAGTAAATTTCTGTCTGATGTGGAAGGATTCTTTGGGGCCTTGGACAGAGGTGAGGAGAATGGCTTGGGCTAGTTTTGCACTTCCTGCGGTGGCAAGGGAAGGTGCCGGGAATGGGGTGTGGGCTGGTGGGGGATTGTGGACCTGACAAGGGAGTCACGGAGGGAATGGTCTCTCCAGAATGCTGATAGGTGGGGGGAGGAAAATATATCGCTGGTGGTGGGGTCCATACGTAGGTTTTCACTTTCTCCTACAAGCAATAATCCCCATAAATAGGCAACTCATCACTCCCAAATGAAAATCTCACCTCAATGCATGGAACCTATTTAAAAGGCATAGTGTGTTGTTCCCAATGTTGAGTTAGACCCTGCTAGAGTTCTTGCACAATGCTGTGGCATTTCTTGCCACAGTGCACATGGCTTAGGATCCTATAAGATTTCGACCCAGGTTAAAATCAGACCTAGAATACTAACTTCTTTCAAGCAAGAAAATAGGGGCACGGCTGTCAATGAACAACATACTTTGGATTTTATTTGGTTCTGAATAGCTGTGACAGAGAAGTCACTTTCTTTTCAACCCAGACCCATATTAAAACTCAAACCAACAAAAGGCAAATAAACAGCCTTTCCAATCAACTCACATTTTGAACCAACACCCAAAATTTACATGAACGCAAGGATTCAATAGAAACTATTAGAGTCTACTATTGAATGCAAATCAAATGTATATATATATATCCAAGAAAACCACCAGGGAGCATTACATAAAGTTTCTTACCACTGTAAATGAAGAGAAAACTACATGCTAAAAATTTGCATCATTAACTCTGCACATATCAATAACAAATTTACTTAGTGCTTTCATTGATCACTCAAATGGCATAATAAATTAGGTTTACGTTTCGAAAATGTATCCATATTAGACATTAAATATTGAAATAATTCAGCATACATGAAATTTAAATTCTATCATCAATTTTTGCCTAATGGAACCCAGATACAAAGTCTTGGAATGCATTTGTGTTCTTTCCAGAAACATTGTGATAATGGTGTTAATTATAAAATACAATTATGACCAATGGGCATGTTCAGCACAATTTCTTAAAAGTATCGTTAATTCTGTCCTAAATTTGGCTGACATAGGTACCTTTAGGATTCATCTGGTTTTTGAGAATGATTCAAACCTTTGCCCAATTAGAAAAATAAGCAATAAATATGTCTCCAGCTGCAAAATAACTCGTTTGTTGTTTCCAGACTGTTTTTGAAAAGCAGCCAAAAGGAAGTTTCAGTGCGTGTAAATATTACAACTGTCAAAATGATTTATTGAAAATACTATTACTTTTGCTAATTTTAATCATATTCATCACAGTGAGTCAGACTTTGTTCGAGTAGAGCATGCAGCTATGCTTATCCAGAAATCACTGGGAAATCTCAGGTCTGGCAGCATCTGTGGTAGTGCTAGCTGCTATTTGGACTTGCCCATACAAGTTTCGAATTTTCAATTATTCTGTGTAGCATTCTACTTGGAGTTCAAGCTGGTCATGTCACGTCAGGAGAACTACACATTTGGTCCAGAGAGAAGAAGATAAGCTATGCATTCAACCTGATGTAGGAATTGTGAACTTGACAATGCAAGGACTGATGAAGACATGAAATTAGAATCATAGAATCACTATAGTGTAGAAGCAGGCCATTCAGCTCATTGAGTCTGCAAGGACTCTTCGAAGTGCATCCCATCTTGACCACAATTCTTACCCTATTCCTGCATTTCCCATGGCTAATCCACCTAACTTGCATATCCCTGGACATTATGGGCAATTTAGCATGGCCAATCCACTTAACCTGCACATCCGTGGGAGGAAACCAGAGCACTCGGAGGAAACTCACACAGACACAGGAAGCATGTGCAAACTCCACATAGACAGTCGCCCAAGGCTGGAGTCACATCCTGGTGAGGCAGCAGGGCTAACGACTGAGCCACCATGTTGCCCCTCAATCAGGTACAAATAAAAAAAGAGCTGAACAATTCGGATCAGGGAAGGAGAAAAGAGACTGAACGGAAAAGGAAAAATAAATTTTGATATTCTTTAAATTTCCTTCGTCAGTGTAAACTTGAAGGGATGTGACACCAAGCTTCACTCAAGTTTTGAGCAAGAGTCACACTGAACTCATATCATTCAGTCTGTTTCTCTTGCTGAAGTTGCTGCCAGACCTGCTGTGTTTTTCCAGCATTTTCTGTATTTGTGAGGGAGCTTAATTATGTTGGAAGCAAAATGTTAGCTTCCAAAGGTGGGATTAAAGATCATTATTAAGTTGGCAACGAATTAGGTTTCCTGACAGCAAATAGCAGGAAACTATTCGTATTGCATTAGTATGCCAAGAATACTAATTTAAAACACATCAATTTAAATGGTATGCAATTAGGTCAACAGCAAATGAGAAGCACGTGCCTTGAGATTCTTGATGGATTAATGGCAGTGTGTAGCAGGCAAGTGGTCTTCCTGATAGATATTGAGAAAGGAGGATCCTTGCAGAGGAAACTTCGTTAGACTATGCAGAGGAGTTTCAGCTGTTGCATGGAGCTCAGGTGTTCGCTGGACTAGAGGTGGTCAGATCAGGGTGGTCCCAAAAAAAGGCCATGGGAACAGAAAAAGGTTGTGAGCAACAAAGGGAAAGTCAATCTCTACTGAAGACAGATCAAGCATGAAAACAGTCATTGAGGATGGGTCAATGGTGAGGTTGCTTGATTTGAGGATAATCCAGGGAAGTCAAGGGTGATAGTGGTAAGGACAAGAATGACAGCAGGTGGAGGATGTCACAGGTCAGGTCTAGGGTACTGTCTACATTTCTATCTCGGGCGACCGACTCAACACAGACATCTATTATAAACCGACTGACTCCCACAGCTACCTGGACTACACCTCCTCCCACCCTGCCCCCTGTAAAAACGCCATCCCATATTCCCAATTCCTTCGTCTCCGCCGCATCTGCTCCCAGGAGGACCAATTCCAACACCGCACAGCACAGATGGCCTCCTTCTTCAAGGACCGCAGATTCCCCCCAGACGTGATCGACGATGCCCTCCACCGCATCTCCTCCACTTCCTGCTCCTCCGCCCTTGAGCCCCGCTCCTCCAACCGCCACCAAGACAGAACCCCACTGGTTCTCACCTACCACCCCACCAACCTCCGCATACAACGTATCATCCGCCGCCATTTCCGCCACCTCCAAACGGACCCCACCACCAAGGATATATTTCCCTCCCCTCCCCTATCAGCGTTCCGCAAGGACCACTCCCTTCGTGACTCCCTCGTCAGATCCACACCCCCCACCAACCCAACCTCCACCCCCGGCACCTTCCCCTGCAACCGCAGGAAATGTAAAACTTGCGCCCACACCTTCACACTCACTTCCCTCCAAGGCCTCAAGGGATCCTTCCATATCCGCCACAAGTTCACCTGTACCTCCACACACATCATCTATTGCATCCGAGGACATGCAGGTCCTTGGACTCCTCCACCGGCAGAACACAACAACACGACGGCTGGAGGAGGAGCGCCTCATCTTCCGCCTGGGAACCCTCCAACCACAAGGTATGAATTCAGATTTCTCCAGTTTCCTCATTTCCCCCCCCCCCCCCCCCACCTTGTCTCAGTCGGTTCCCTCAACTCAGCACCGCCCTCCTAACCTGCAATCCTCTTCCTGACCTCTCCGCCCCCACCCCACTCCGGCCTATCACCCTCACCTTGACCTCCTTCCACCTATCCCACCTCCATCGACCCTCCCCCTAGTCCCTCCTCCCTACCTTTTATCTTAGCCTGCTTGGCTCTCTCTCTTATTCCTGATGAAGGGCTTATGCTCGAAACGTCGAATTCTCTATTCCTGAGATGCTGCCTGGCCTGCTGTGCTTTGACCAGCAACACATTTGCAGCTGTGATCTCCAGCATCTGCAGACCTCATTTTTTACTCTAGGGTACTGAAGACAGCAACATGTTATAGAGTCATAGAGGTGTACAGCATGGAAACATACTCTTTGGTCCAACTCATCTATGCGACTAAATAACCTAAATTAATCTCGTCCTATTTGCCAGCATTTGCCCCATATCCCTCTGATCCCTTAGTATTCATAAACCCATCCAAATGCCTTTAAATGCTGGAATTGTACCAGTCTCCACCACTTCCTCTGGCAGCTCATTCCACACATGCACCACTATTTGCATGAAAAAGTTGTCTTTTAGGTCCTTTCTAAATCTTTCCCCTCTCATCTTTCCCCATCTCACCATGGGTTCCCCATCCCATGGAAAAGACCTTGGTTATTTACCCTATGATGTTATTTACCCTTCATGGTATTATAAACCTCTATAAGGTCACCCCACAGCCTCCAATGCTCCAGGGAAAACAGCTCCAGCCTATTCAGCCTGTCTCTATAGCTCAAGTGAAAAAACCATGAGAACACCCTTGTAAATCATTTCTGACCCATTTCAAGCTTCCACTGCCTGGATTGTTCAGGTGAGGCACTGCAGTTGTGCCACAGAAATTAGGTTAGAGTGGTGTTAGAAAAACACAGCAGGTCAGGCCGCATCCAAGGAGGAAAATTGCCCTTCATCAGGAATGGAGGCAGGGAGCCTGCAGGATGGAGAGATAAGTTTGGGGGGGGGGAGGGGGGTTGGAGCTGGGGAGAAGAGAGCAAAGAGTACAATAGGTGAATGGGGATGGGGATGGAGGTGATAGGTCAGAGGGGAGGGTGGAGCCGATAGGCAGGAAGGGAGATTGGCGGGTAGGACAGGTCATGAGGACAGTGCTGAGCTGGAAGGTTGGAATGGGGTAAGGTGGGGAGAGGGGAAATGAGGAAACTGGTGAAGTCCACATTGATGCCCTGGGGTTGAAGTTTTCCGAGGCAGGAGATGAGGCGTCGGGTGGTGACGGAGCGACAGTGGAGGAGGCCCAGGACCTGCATGTCCTCGGCAAAGTGGGAGAGGGATTTGAAATGTTGAACCACAGGTTGGTGGGGTTGATTGGTGCGGTTGTCTTGGATATGTTCCCTAAAGCGCTCTGCGAGGAGGCGTTCAGTCTCCCCAACATAGAAGAGACTGCATCGGGAGCAACAGATACAATAAATGACATAAATGGATGTGCAGGTGAAACTTTGATGGATATGGAAAGCTCCTTTGGGGCCTTGGATGGAGGTGAGGGAGGAGGTGTGGGCACAGGTTTTGCAATTGCTGCGGTGGCAGGGGTACCAGGAAGGGAGGGTGGGTTGTTGGGAGACGTGGACCTGACCAAGTAGTCACAGAGGGAACACCCTCCTATTGTACTCTTTGCTACCTTCTCCTCAGCCCCAGCCCCTCACCTACCTACACACCCCCGCCTCCCCCCTCCCCACCCTCACCACTTATCTCTCCACTCTGGATGTTCCCTGCTTCCATTCCTGACGAAGGGCTTTTGAATAGATTAGCTTCCCCACAGTGTGGAAACAAGCCTTTCGGCCCAACAAATCCACACCGACCCTCCGAAGAGTAAACCCAGACCCATTTCCCTCTGACTAATGCACATAATACTATGGGCAATTTAGCATGGCCAATTCACCTGACCTGCATATCTTTGGGCTGTAGGAGGAAACCGAAGCATCCAGAGGAAACCCACGCAGATACAGGGAGAATGAGCAAACTCCACACAGACAGTTGTCCGAGGCTGGAATTGAACCTGGGACCCTGGTGTCATGAGGCAGCAGTGCTAACCACTAATCCACCGTGCCGCCCGAAACGTCCCCGAAACGTTGATTTTCCTGCTCCTCGGATGCTGCCTGACCTGCACCACTTTAATCTAAATTCTGGGTTCCAGCATCCGCAGTCCACACTTCGGCCCTGTGCTGTAGAGAGCCTTACTGATCACTGTGGTCCACATTGTGCGACAAGAAAGTGTAGGAATGGCAGATGGAAAGATGGAGAACTCACATTCATCCTCAGACAAGGATGAAAGGAAAAAAAGAGTTGTTGTATGATCCAGCCTGGGCTGCAGATGCCAGGTTGATGGAATGATGATCAAGACTCAGTGAATCCTGATTTCAGTCAGAATGTGGTTGAAATGGCACCAGACGGAGCAGTCCCTATCCAGATCAACCTACTGCCCTGCGATGTTTGGCACGTAGAAATGGCTGCAGACTCTTGGCATGAACAAGCCCATATGCAAGTTCCAAATCCCTGCTAAGAATTCTCAACACACACACATGATGGTATGCCTCAGGTGCACACACTCTTCAGAAGGATAATAAAGTGGGTGAACAAAAATGGAGACTCTTATGGCCTTTACAAAGGCAGTGGCAGTACTGTCAAAACTGTACCTACTTATAGATGTTGTCTGGCAGAGACTATATAGTTTTAAGTTCACCTACAACGATTCATTTACTTTTAAACTTTACAATATATAGAAGGGTTGAACAATGGTTTCAAGCAGCTCCCTTCAGTGATCCACAGAGTGGTGAATACAACAATGAACACTAATACAAACAAACTGTAACTTGAAATAAACAATAAATAATGTTGTTTCTTTTGCAATGAATATCACGCCTCTTTTCCTTAATCTTGCGATAATACAATGGAGTTAGTTGGAAAGTTGTGTCTGTTATAGGATTGAGCAAAAATCCATATCATTTAAAATACTGACCCACAACTTTTAAAAGTAAAAGAAAAGGCAGCTGGGCTGAGCCCTAGGAAAAATACAAAGACACAGTGGGAGCTGCTTGGAACCATTGTTCAGGCCAAAAGCCCAATTCACACCTTGACTCTCGGAGAACAATCAACGAGACTAACACTCTAGACTGAAACTAACGTTTTCCACCTTGGGCTACAAAAACCGAGACATCTTGGAACCTGTACAGGTACTGGATATTCAACTTCAATCAATATTCATTCACATACATATCGGACATTCAACCTCAATCAAAACACATTCACACATACTCTTAACTGTCAGGAAGCCAACTGACCTCAAAGGAAACACCAGTAAGACAATACGAGCACAGATTTGGCACGAAGAGGCATGCAGTTCGTATAATTGCAGGTTCCGATCTTAATTTAAGGAGCTAACTCCCTGATAGCTATCTCCACAGCCATCTCCACTACATGGATCCCAAACAGCTATCTCCTGAGAGTGATCCCCCAGGAGCTGTTTAAACAGCGATCCCCAGAAGAGGAATTTCAACAGCTAATTATAAAGGTAAAAATCAAACAACACCAGGTTAGTCCAGCAGGTTTATTTGGTTAAATATCACACACCACCAGGTTATAGTCCAACAGGTTTAATTGGAAGCACTAGATTTTGGAGCGCCGCTCCTTCATCAGGCGAAGGAGCGCGCTCCAAAAGCTAGTGCGTCCAATTAAACCTGTTGGACTATAACCTGGTGTTGTGTCATATTTTAACTTTGTACACCCTAGTCCAACACCAGCATCTCCAAATCATGAGATTTTTTTTTGGTAGCACTAGCTTTTGGAGTACTGCTCCTTGATCTGGTGGTTATGCACGACCACCTGATGAAGGAGCAGTGCTCCAAAAGCTAGTGCTTCCAAATAAACCTGTTGAATTATAACCTGGTGTTGTGTGATTTTTAACTTTGCACACCCCATCCAACACCGACACCTCCAAATTAGAACAGCTAATTCCACCAGCTATTTCCAAGAGCTATCTCCAGAAAGGCGGGGTGGCACGGTGGCACAGTGGTTAGTACTGCTGCCTCACAGTGCAGAGACCCGGGTTCAATTCCCGATTCAGGCGACAGACTGTGTGGAGTTTGCACATTCTCCCCGTGTCTGCGTGGGTTTCCTCCGGGTACTCCGGTTTCCTCCCACAGTCCAAAGATGTGCAGGTTAGGTGAATTTGCCATGCTAAATTTCCCGTAGTGTTAGATAAGGGGTAAATGTAGGGGTATGGGTGGGTTGCACTTCGGCGGGTCGATGTGGACTTGTTGGGCCTGTTTCCACACTGTAAGTAATCTAATCTAATCTAAAAGGGGATGCCAACAGCAATTCCAAACCCTACCAACGCGGGCCTGTTCCATATCAGGGTAACTAGCCACAACCAACCACGACCTGCTGACTGAAGAACCAACAACTGACCCAATTGACACCAGAAGGCCTCAGCTTAATGTGCCAGGGTACAGGTGCTTTAGGAGAAAGTGAGGACTGCAGATGCTGGAGATCAGAGCTGAAAATGTGTTGCTGGAAAAGCGCAGCAAGTCAGGCAACATCCAAGGAGCAGGAGAATTGACGTTTCGGGCATGAGCCCTTCTTCAGGTAGGATAGAGGTGCTGGAAGGAGGGGAGGGGAGTTACATTTTGAATTACGGTAAGAATTGTAGCAGTAATCAGAGATAAAATAACTGAAGAAACATCCAGTAAGACTTTGTGGGAGGAACTAAGAAAAAAGAATGGGATGGTGATGTTATTGGTGTTGTACTATTGGCCACCAAATAGTCAATGGTATCTAGGGAAACCAATATGCCGGGAGACTGGGGAGACTTGCAGGAGCAATAGGGTTGTCATGTAGGAGATTTTAATTTTCCTAACCTGGATTAGTACTGTAGGGACTTTGAGGCTCAGATGGGGTGGAATTTGTTAAGTGCATTCAGGAAAGTTTTCTCAAGCAGAATATAGAGGGTCCTACTCACGAAGGGGCAAAGCTCAACCACCCTTTGGGAAATAGGGTAGGACATGTGACAGGTGAGTGGGCGTGCCATTTGGGACCAGTGACCATAAGACCATCAGACTTAGGAGCATAAATTTGGCCATTCAGCCCATCGAGTCTGCTCCGCCATTTAATCAAGGCTGATAAGTTTCTCAGGCGAAAGTGAGAACTGCAGATGCTGGAGATTAGAATAGAGACTGTGGTGCTGGAAAAGCACAGAAGGTCAGGCAACATCTGTGGAGCAGGGCAATTGACATTTCGGGCAAAAAGCCCTTTATCAGGAAGGGCTTCCTGATGAAGGGCTTTTGCGCGAAACGTCGATTCTCCTGCTCCTCAGGTGCTGCCTGACCTGCTGTGTTTTTGTAGCACCACACTCTCGACTGATAAGTTTCTCAAATCCATTCTCCTGCTTTTTCCCCAAAACCCTCGATCCCCTTGATACTCGAGAACTTATCTATTTCATTCTTAAACATACTCAATGATCTGGCCTCCACAGCCTTTTGTGGCAATGAATTCCATGGATTTACCACTCTCTGGCTGAAGCAGAGAGTGTTCTAAAATGCCTTCCTTTTACGTACAGCATAGAGTGGCACTGTGGCTCAGTGCTTAGCACTGCTGCCTCACAGCACAGGGACCCAGGTTCAATTTCAGCCTTGAGCAACTGTCTTTGTGGAGTTTGCACATTCTTCCCATGTCTGTGTGGATTTCCTCCAGTTTGCTCCCATAGTCCACTTGTGTGAAGGTCAGGTGAATTGGCCATGCTAAATTGCTCATATTGTTAGTGCATTAGTCAGAGGGAAATGGGTCTGAGTGGGTTACCCTTCGGAGGGTAGGTGTGGACTTGATGAGCCAAATGGCCTGTTTCCATAATTTAGGGAATCTAATCTCATCTACTGTAAGGCTATGCCCTCAGGTCCTAGCCTCTCTTTCCAACAGACACATCTTCCTAGCATCTACTCTGAACAGGCCTTTCAGTATTCTGTATTATTCAATTAGATCCTCCCTCATTCTTCTAAACTTCGAAGATAAACCCAGAGTCCTCATGTTAAGCTTTTCATTCTTGGGACTTTTTAATTTTAAAATAGTTATGGAGAGGGACAAAACTGGTCCACAAGTTCAACTGGGGTGAGGCGAGGTGAATTTTGATGGAATTAGAAAGGAGCTGCAGGGGTTGATTGAAGTAGTTTGTTTGCAGGCAAAGGGACCTCTAGCACGTGGGAGGCCTTCAAAAGTGAGATCGTCTATATGTTCCTGTGAGGGTGAAGGGCAAGGTTGGCAGGAATAGGGAACTCTGGATGACAAGAGATATTGAGGCTTTGACCAGGAAAAAAAGAGGCATGGCTCAGGTACAGGCAGCTGAGACAAGAGGAAACCTGAGGGGGCAACGTTTTTTCACAGAGGGTGGTGCACATATGAATGAGCTGCCAGCGGAAGTGGTTGAGGCCAATACATTAGTAACATTTAAGAGACATTTGGACAAATACATGGATAAGAAAGGATTAGAAGGATATGGGCCAAGTGCAAGGAAATGGGGTTCACGTGGACGGACATCTTTGGTTGGTATGGACCAGTTTGGGTCAAAGGGCCTGTCTCTGTGCTGTAGGACTCAATGACTCTATGACATCCTGACATGAAAATCAGCTCACAAAAGCCACCAGAAAGTAAGGAAAACCAAGTACCCACCCAACAAATCCAAACTTTGTCCTACCCATGAGTGGACTCATCCTAGACTGAAGACTTATGTGGTTTGAATTGTACTTCAAAATTGCATTTATCCTCAGTGGTGAGCTTAAACTCCAGAGACCCCAAAGAATCCAACCTAGCTAGCACGGAGAGGAAGGTAAGTGGTGACAGTGGAGAGAACCCCAAGGGTAGGAAGCCTGATGAATGTATCTGTGATTAAAACTGCTGTTTAGCTTCTAAACGTGTTTAACCTGTGTTTAATTTGATTGTATATTTAATTACTGTCCTCTGTATAATTGTGCTAATTTTACTAGTATATTGTACTTGCCTTTATTTCTTGTATTATACTGACCCTGTATTTAATAAATGCAGAGATTCTTTTGCTCTGAAACTCTCTCTCCTTCTTCTTCATTTCACATTCCTAAATACGTCCAGTGTCAGAACCAAGGACCTGGGGGTGATCAAACCACCTAAAAATCAGCAAATTATTGATTGCAGAACCCTACACTGTGATGCAGGCTCTCCTTAGTTCACCATAAGACTCTTCAACAGAGATGCAGCATTGTCAGTTAATGATCATCTTCACCAATGACAAGCCTCATTAGCTGTTGAAGCAAATTTGTTTTGCATTCAAGACAGTGGCACTTGATTTTTAATTATAATTGTGGGAAATGGTAAAAAAGAGAGAAAGCAAAGTGCTGCACACTTCTAATTACAAAATAAAGAATAGCACATTACTGAAATAAATTCCAATCACATGCACCCACTTGTTGTGTCGCCATAGTCTTAAAAGACCATATGGGCTGCTCTCTCATTAGAGGGAGAAATGACTGGTGGTGATTTAACCTGAGGACCACCAAATCTCTGGCAGTGGAAGAGGTTGAGAAGCAAAGCCCTTTTGACAACCTCAAACTGGAGATGGAAATTGAATTCATGCTGTTGGTGTCACACTGCTCTGTAAACCAACGATCAAGCCAACTGAGCTTAAACCATCCAACTTGTCAAACCCTATGTTCCTGAGAAAGATTTGACATCCCTCAATAAGCACTGACATATGACTACAGTACTTCTGATTCAGTAAGAAAAATGGGCATGTCCTAACGCCTCAAAGATGGCAGCTCACCACCACCAGCTCACCACCACCTTCTCATAGTCAGTATGGAATATGTTGTATATGGCCTCTTCAGCTTTACACAATCCTGGGAATGAATTTAAAAATTTGCCATATTACGACATCAAGCGTCATCTCTCTTTATAACTGTAGAACAAATGAAGTCTCTTGGAAGTGGTAAAACATTCACAACATGATCTACCTTCAAAAACCTTCGCTTCACATGTTTCATCTGAGGCCAAGGCTGAGAACTCAATTCTGGCTTGCATTCATCTTCAGTTGCACATTTCCTTTGCTTGTTACCATTGAGTGCCAATGAGCTGTGATATTTAACCTTGCAGAGCGCAGAAGGTCAGTCTCTTTCATTGCTTCATTTTCCTTGTGACGACTATGGTTACTAACCACAAGCTCTATCCATGCTACCATAGACATGCTGGAAGGTTTGCTGCTGCTATCACTTGGAAGGAGAACATCACACTACTTCCAGATAGTTGGCAGGTAAGTCTGGATGGAACCCTCACTAAACCAGGGGGGAACCACTTATCCTCTGTGTTGGGACATTAGTCAAAAGCAGCAGGTGATTGCAGCAGCAGGTTTCTGGGGTGGAATAGGGAAACAAAGATCAGTTCCGCTGCACAGTCTCGCTTTCACATATAGAGTGTATGTGTGTCCAGCTGTCATTTAGAGATAACACCAGGATCTTCAGTTCTGTGAAGTAATATTGGAACTGTCAACTGCCTGCCCAAAACTGTCTGGATCTTTTGACTATGAATAGCTAACTGGTTGGCTGCTGAGTGATTGTGTGTGCCCTATTATCCTGCCTCTATGTTGACGTGCCCCACACTTTAGTTTGGACATCACGATACTCGAAGCAACAACAAGATTCTGCCCAGAGACTCTAAATGTAAAACAGAATACAGGAATGCTGTTTATATTCCTCACTCTCTGAAAATTTTACAATTCCTTGTTGTTTGATGACAAATCAACTGATATAGCCTCAAACTGTTACAAAATCGATAAATCCAATTTATACTGAATACAGCACCACTGGATTACTGATAAATTTTGATTCACAAATCTTTCCTTCTCTACACATAGCTACTGGCAGAACACTTTACCTAAGACAGTGTGAATCGTGTGATGTTTCTCCAGCTATTTAGACCATTGCCTGTATGACACTGATTGATAAAGAAGTCATTTATTTAGCAGGATGTTGGTAAAATGTGTTATTCTATGTTTAGTTCAAATTACGAACTGTCCCTGTCACTTTGCTCAAGTTCAGCTCCCAGATCAGAGCAGCTTTTGATGTGCATCAACCTTGATATGCTTGTCATTTTAAATGTTCACAATAATGTTCTTCTGTAATAAAGAGGACTCCTTTGCTAAGAAAGAAACATTTTCAGAATACTTGTTTCATTTTAAATTCACATGAGGGACAACAGTGAACATTAATACTTCATGAAAAAATTACTAGTACAATTCTTGAAAAATAGTTTTTCCGGGGTGAATAGTGAGTGTATTGCAGAAAAAGTGCTGATGTTGTCTTTGTGCTATTGAAATAAGTGAACTTTAATGAAAATTTGGAATGCTTTCTCCTCCAAAATATTGTTGAAGCTCTGTTAATTAAAAATTTCAAACTCTAGATTGATACATTTACCAAGACGGACGAATGGAATGAATTAAGTGGAGTGCCAAACAGACTTGGGGGACTAGGTTTTTAAAAACAATTTCAACTTGATTAGGTGAGGAATTAAATTGTATTCTGTCTAATTATGGCTAGTTCTAATAGACATTCTGCAAGGAAGAATAGTTATACACCCACATAAAAAGTGAGATCATGAGTTTATCGTTGTTTTTATGGTTCAGGCTAATGTAAACTTACAGTAACAAATGTAAAAACATAGAAATAACAAGTTTTATATTCAATGTTTTAAATCTATGTTTTAAATTTGTTTATGTTTTAAATTCTATGTTTCAAATTCGTTTAGCTCTGTAACTTATGTATATACCAGGAGGAATGGAAATATGTTTGCAGAAGACACCAAAAATTGGAAGTGTAGTGGACAGTGAAGAAGATTATCTTAGAGTACAATGAGAGCGTGATCGTAAGGGTCAGTGGGCTGAGGAGTGGCAGATGGAGTTTAATTTAGATAAATGTGAGGTTCTGCATCATGGAAAGGCAAATCAGGGCAGGATTTATATAATTAAAGGTCAGGCTCTGGGGAGTGTTGCTGAAGAAAGAGACTTGGAGTGGTTCATAGTTCCTAGAAAGTGGACTTGCAGGTAGACATAATAGTGAAGAAGACATTTGACTTCCTTGCCTTTATTAGTCAATCCATTGAGTATAGGAGTTGGGTGGTCATGTTGTGGCTGTACAGGACATTGGTTAGGTCACTTTTTGGAATACTGCATGCAGTTCTGGTCTCCCTGCTGTAGAACAGATGTTGTGAAACTTTAAAAGGTTCAGAAAGGATTTACGAGGATGTTGCCAGCATTGGAGGGTTTGCGCTATAGAGAGAGGCTGAATAAGCTGGGGCTACTTTCCCTGGAGCATCGGAGGCTAAGAGGTGACATTATACAGGTTTAAAAGTCATAAGGGACATGAATAGGGTGAACAAACAAGGTCATTTTCCCTAGGATGGGAGTGTCAAAACTAGAGGGCATAGGTTTAAGGTGAGAGGGGCAAGATTTAATAGGGACTTAAGGGGCAACTTTTTCCCATAGAGGGTGGTGCGTGTATGGAATGAGCTGCCAGAGGAAGTGGTGGAGACTGGTACAATTACAACATTTAAAATGCACATGGATGCGTATATGAATAGGAAGGGTTTAGATGGCTAAATGCTGACAAGTGGGATTAGATTAATTGAGAATATCAATTTAGGTTGGCATGTACGAGTTAGACCGAAGGGTCTGTTTCTATGCTGTACAGCACTATGATTCTATGATTCTGTAGCAGGCCTTCATTTATTAGCTTTGTATGGTGATTTTGAGTTTTAATTTGTTTCAAGTATCAACGTTCTTTTAATTATTGCGAGGCTTTGGAGTTTTGGAAAGAGACAAATGTATCAATTGGGACGTTTAGCTTGATTGGTATTTGCTATGGAATGGTACTGCATAACCATAGGCACACAAAGTGCTTTTTTGATGCTACATTATGACCAAAGCTGTAAAAGGTTGGTTAATACAGATAATCTGTTACAAAAGGAGTGATATAACCAAGTCCAGGAATGAAACAAAAATCAGCGTGAAATAATATTACTACGATGACCATTACTTTTTTAGGCAATCAATTAGGAATTAGACATATATTGTTTCAATATCTGATACTGATCATGTTGTGTCCATGCATTAATAAGAAAATGTGAGTTCAGAATGTCTCCAATCATGTATAGGAGATAGTGGCTAGAAAGAGTTAATAAGTTATGGTTAGGTGCACAAGGGAACATAACTCAAAACAAAAAGAGAACTTCAGTCAACATGAGAGCGCAACTCCAGTCATGAACTGGTATTCTGAAGGGGATTAACTTGAAATTAATGTAATATGTTACTAAGGAAAGGTTGGACAGCTCCACAATGCATAATGAGGAAAGACTGCCATCCAAGATTTATCTGCCAAAATCCAAAGGGGGTCCATTCACTTATCAGACCCTCTATTTGCCTCAAAATCTATGCAAACCATGTCCTGCGTGATGAGGAAATGCCTTTGGTTTCTTTAACTGCAGGGAATGTCAAATTCCGATGTTTGTTTTTTTCTTTATACGCAAAGAACCGATATAAACAAACATATCTTTTATGAATAAAGTATATTTTTGCAATTTAAAAATAATTTATTTTGTACTTGCTTGATAAACTTAATAAACTTTGTGAAACTTGTGGAAACACATTTGTACCAGGAATTGATATTGCAATAGTCAGGATGAATAAACTTCTAGATTGAGTCTCTCAGTGTACATAGCTCAATCTACAACTATAATTTTAACTGACTTAGGTGTTACAAGTAAATTTAAAGACAAGCCCAAAACCTGAAAGATTTAAGAGACTGAACAGCCTGTTCTTTTCCCTAAGTTACTTCAGAATAAAAAGAGCTATTGATTTCATAGACAGCTTAATTGGGACGATTATTTAGGAAAGAATTGACTTTAAAAATTCAATTGCCTGATTTAACAGATCTATCAAATTCATCATATAATTTTGAAATAATATCAAATAACTCTTCATAATTTCTCAATTAATAGTAAAACATCCTTCATTCACCCAACCTTGTACATCATACATTTAGTGAAAATTGCTCAATCTCCAAAAGAACCTTTAAATTGCTTTAATGTTTTTAAGAACCTACTGTTATGTTTCTGCCAATGGTTGAGTGAGTAAATTTGCCACCCAGTGTCATATTGATCCAACTCTCAGAAGTCATTGGTCAGAGTAATTTTAGGGGTGTTTGATTCTAAACTAGGGTAGTTAAATCAAATCGTAAACCTCCACAAAGCACTCAATGTGTGCTTTGCTGAAGGTGGAGCTAATATTTCAGGCCATTGACCATTCACTAGAACTGAGGACTATTCCAGGGAACAAGCTTATAAGAAGAAACACGACCTGGAAAAAGGAGCGGGAGGCTAAAAAAAAGCTTACGGTTTGTCTGTTACATCTATTGCAGCAATTTTATTCAGAGCTGAAATTACATGTTCCTTCCAACATGGCATGTTTGACCTGCTCCTCAGCCAGCAAAAGGTGCATGACAGTCTAGATTGCTAGAGAGATGGTGGCTGGTTGTTATTCTAATGAGTAGATGGGAAACCTTGCCAATGATGTGTTTGAAAATATCATTCACAAAGAATGTTAATGATACTCATGGCCTTTGAGGAGAGCCTGCAGATTGAATAACTCTCCTTCCTCAGCCTTCTCTGTTTTCGTTTTGCCATGCTTTGCTCAAGTTGTATTTAAAAGTGTTTTTTTTTGCACAACATCAGATAACAGCCCCATCAGAATATCATCTTAAGTAAATTTTTCATCTAAACAAACTATTACCTAAACAAACTATTGTGGGCGGCACGGTGGCACAGTGGTTAGCACTGCTGCCTCACAGCACCTGGAGACCCGGGTTCAATTCCCGACTCAGGCGACTAACTGTGTAGAGTTTGCACGTTCTCCCCGTGTCTGCGTGGGTTTCCTCCGGGTGCTCCGGTTTCCTCCCACAGTCCAAAGATGTGCGGGTCAGGTGAATTGGCCAGGATAAATTTCCCGTAGTGTTAGGTAATAGGGGTAAATGTAGGGGTATGGGTGGGTTGCGCTTCGACGGGTCGGTGTGGACTTGTTGGGCCGAAGGGCCTGTTTCCACACTGTAAGTAATCTAATCTAATCTACCCAGGATGGGTGATCCACTTCAATAGATACCTTTTAATCAACCTGCTCAGATATTCTTAAATACCTCTGGAGCAGGCAGGTCTTGAAATTGGGCCTCCTGACTTGGAGATAAGGACACTAACACTGCACCACAAGAGCTCCATCACTTCAATCAATTTTACTGCAAGGAATTTGATTAACCTCACCAGGTTAAAATACAGAACACTTGATTCATTGAACCAGATTATCAAACAAGGTGAGTGAACCACCCGACAAGGGTGCACAGGATAGAAGATAGATCCCAGCAGATTACAACAGCAGACAGGGGAATGAAGTATAAAATCTACTGTTTTAAATCATACCAATAGACTTGCTCAGAACAATAAGCTCTTAAACATGCAGGCTGTGAGGGTAGTAAGGAAATCTTTTCATTCTCTCATAAGATTTTTCTCAAGATTTAAAAAAAATCAAACATGCTCCCAATTCCCCAGCATCTCTGAGAAAGATTAATCAACTTAATCTTATTGGCAGAAAAGACACAGCGATTTTCACAGTGAGCAATAACTGACATATGTTGCTGTTTTTAATGCTAAGCCCCACAAAATAAGGAGGTTAGAAATGTCAGCCGTGAATAGATACAGTGAACTTCACTCTTCTGTGGTCTATCTCATAAGGAATATTCTACACATGGATTGCAGTTCTCTTTGCTTCTGTGAATATGACACCGAATTTGTGACTCTATGGGACACCATCTTCAAATGTTATTTTAAAAAGGGAAGCAATTCAACACAGATTTAAAATGCTTGCACTTTATTATAATCATCATGATCATTTAGAAATGTATAATGTTTGATTAATCTTTCAGCAAATCTCAGAAATTCAGCCTGTTAGGATGAAAAAATTAACCTTCAAATGATATAGCAGCCCAGATAAGAGCAATGTAAAATTCTGATCAATACTGCAAAGTCACACAGGATCCAAATTTCCTTCAATATTGATTGAATAATCATCTACCACAATACCAATTCCTTCCTTTACTCCAAAATGCATGTTTCAAACTATTTCCAAGATTCCCAATAACTTTGCATTCTGTCAAATGTGATCAATTACAACACAATTTTGTTCTCAGTTCAAAGGTTGATATTGATCTTCTCAGAAGCTGAATGACCTTCAACTCTTGTACATTACATAAATGCTTCTGTTTGTATCAGAACCTTGCTTTGAACATATGCAGGAGAGTTGAACATCTTTTCAGTTAGTATTTATGCCAAACACACTATTGGGAACTGAGGGGAGAGGAAGAATCTTACATGGTCCTGAGGACTTGTCTGTTGAATTATCAAAGCATAATACAGCCCAAATACAAAATATGCAACAAACATTCCACTATAACAATGTTTTAGGCATTCAAAAAGCAGATTAGAAAGCTTGCATTATACTGCTTTTTCATAAGCAAGAAGTTATAACTAATGCATGATTAATCTGATATGGTGAGAAATCAGTCTTGCCATGAAGGCCACCTAGATTGGCTTGCAAATACACACTTCAATCAACAAAATGAGACAGCACCAATGACCCGATATGGTAATGGTAAGAGAGCTGACTTCGTTACCAGATGTCCCTACTTTTAGGTTCAAAAGCTACTTGTCATGCCAATCAACCTGTCACAGTGGAGGTGACTTTCATCACTACTTTGGCAGTCGACCAGATGAAACAGCTGGTGGGAACAGAATGATACACAATATGCACAAAATCTGTCAATTGATTACAGAGCTCCCTTAGTAGTGGTTAAGGAGAAATTCATGGCTTGCATCAATTTTCTTCCCCAGCATTCCCCTGCCATCACAAACCCTAACTGACCAACCTGCCAAGTAGACAAATAACACATTAACAGGTGAATACACATGAAAAAGAATTGAGTCCAAGACTCCTTAATCTGCCTCACTACAACATTCTTGTTTTCATGCACATATTTAGATGTTGCAGCTGGATTATTTCACCTAATAATACAAGTAAAATCTTTGATTTGACTTCTTTCAACAGCAATGACATTAATTAGATGTAGGTTAAATATTCCTTAATTAATACAAACAGCTGTATGTCATCCAAATTCAGTTGAATTAGAGTGCAAATGTGTACTTTTATTCTGGGCCTGTTTCAGTTAATTAACTCCATGAATATTTGTAAATTATGCAACTGTGATGAAGATGCAAGAACGCTAGGTATTGGCCACTTTTGAGAAAACACACTGCATACTGCTGCTAGTTTAGTCTCCCTGAGATGCTTTAATGCTTGCCTCGTATAATGGTTGAACACAAAACATTTCTCTGCAACTTGTATTGACCTTCTCCTTACTCCAAAAGGAGATTCTCATTAGTGCAGCAACATCGGTGGACAGGGCACAAAAAAAATGACTGGAATAAACTCATACAAACCATCTTGATAATAAATGACTGCAGAAGACATGTAAATAAAGAAACCAAAGAGCTGTCCAGAATGCATTTGTTTGAACAATAATGTGTCATTCACCAGAAGTGCACACCCAATTTTACCATTGGTTCAATCTCAAAATTGTATCCTAAATCCAGGCCAAAACATCATAAATAGTATGTCAGATGTTCTCCCTGTTAAATTAATATTTTAGTAAGCTCTTGTTTGCTTTGTAATATGGGTTAGAAATTATTTAGGACACAGGTTGAACCAAAAGTAACTGAACCCAATTGCCTTTGGATTGGGCCTGCCAACCTAAACCAGTCAAAACTGACTGAAAAATCCACATTCTTGTCTTAACTATTGAATTTAAGAGATTATGATGATTGAGCTGTCAGGGGGTTGTGGGGTTAAAGAAATCTTTTTCAGGAAGGTCTGCTTATTTTCTCGTATCTCTCTCATCTTCACCTTGTCAAGGTTAGTACAATAATGGAAGACAATATCAGTTTTCAAACCACAGTATTTGATCATTTGACTTAGTTCACTCAGTCATGGATTCTATTACACGCATATAAACAAATATGTACTGAATATGTGGAATGTCATAAATTATTCTTTGCATCCTGCTAAACACAATGGCAATTGTGTAACTTTTTCAATTGTTTTTGTTGCAAAACAACAGTTGTCTGAGATGCAATCTCAGAAGCTGTTTGCAATCTTTCCAAACTTAACTGGTCTGAAATATCAATACTGGTATGATATTTGAAGACTGAGACCATGTTGGTCATTATAAACTGATGTCCGTACAGTCCGTATTCAGTCTACACTTCAGAAACTAGAGAAGCAGATCAGTTAAATTGTTAAAATTCACACTGGCTGAGAAGCTGAATGTGCAGTAAGTTTTGTTAAAAAAATACTTTAGAGATCACATAGCTTCAAAAATCTGATGATTTTTATATAATCACAACACGCACAACATTTAGAATACAAATCTTAGCAGGACTTATACACTTAATGGTAAGGTCCCAGGGAGTGTTGCCGAACAAAGAGACCTCGGAGTGCAGGTTCATAGCTCCCTGAAAGTGGAGTCGCAGGTAGATAGGATAGTGAAGAAGGTGTTTGGTAAGCTTTTCTTTATTGGTCAGAGCATTGAGTATTGGAGTTGGGAGGTCATGTTGCGGCTGTATGGGACATTGGTTTGGTCACTGTTGGAAAATTGCGTGCAATTCTGTTTTCCTTCTTATCGGAAGGATATTGTGAAACTTGAAAGAGTTCAGAAAAGATTTACAAGGATGTTGCCAGGGTTGGAGGGTTTAAGCTATAGGGAAAGGCTGAACAGGCTGGGGCTGTTTACCCTGGAGCGTCGGAAGCTGAGGGGTGACTTTATGGAGGTCTATAAAATCATGAGGGACATGGATAGGATAAATAGACAAAGTCTCTTCCCTGAGGTGGGGGTGCGGGGTGGGGGGGGGGGGCAGGAGCAGAACTAGAGGGTATAGATTTAGGGTGAGAGGGGTAAGATAATAGAAGAGATTAAGGGGCAACTTCTTCATGCAGAGGGTGGTATGTGTATGGAATGAGCTGCCAGATGAAGTTGTGGAGGCTAGTGTGATTGCAACATTTAAAAGGCATCTGGATGGGTATATGAATAGGAAGGGTTTGGAGGGAAATGGGCCAGGTGCTGGCAGGTGGGACTAGATTGGGTTGGGATATCTAGTCGACATGGATGTGTTGGACCAAAGGATCTGTTTCCATGCTGTACATCTCTATGACTCTATGACATGAACATATTTCGACTTAAAGGAGACTAGAGCCTGAAAACAGAAAATATTTCTCTGTTATCTCTTAGTGTAGTTGTAATATATCTTAATGATAAGATGCTGTTAAAATGCTTTTATGTCAAGATGTTTCAAATCCAAACATTAATTATTTCAAATGTATCATGCTTTGAAGACTGCCAAGCAGAATTTGTGACATTACTCATTTTCTGTCGATGATTTGAGAGTAGATGGTGATGTAATGATAATGTAGAGGAACTAGTAATCCATTTCTAGGGACATGTTCAAATTCTACTATGGCGAAATGGTGAAATTTGAGTTCAGTAAAATCTGGACGTAAAATTGGTCTAATGATAATCATGCAACCGCTGTCAATTGTTCTAAAAAGCTCATCTAGTTCACTGTTGTCTTTTGGAGAAGGAAATCTGCCATTATGACCAGGTCTGGCCTACATGTGACTTCAAACCCACAGCAATGACATTGACTCGTAGCTTACCATTGGACAACAACATTGACCAATAAGGTCACAGCAATGTGACTGATTCTCAATTAACCATTGAACCACAGGGATGAGTAATAATGCCCATATCCCAGTGACTTTAAAAATGAAATGTTAGGATTGAGATAACTAAATGGTATTTCTGTCCGCATGCAGCAACACCTGGATAACATGCTGGCATGAGCTGATAAATGGGAACCACCATTCATCCCACATAAGTGCCAAACAACATCAGCCTCCAGCAAAAGACGTTCTAATCATTTCATTTTTACATTCAGTGACATTACTGTCATCAAATATTCCAGCATAAACTAAACTGCCACTACTATTAACCAGAAACTTAACTGGACCAACTATAAATACTATGCCTATGAATTCAGACCGGAGGCTGAATGGAGTAACTAACACCTTGACTCATAAAGTCTGTCCACCATCTACAAGGCATAATCAAGAGTGTGACTGAATACTCTCAATTTGTCCGGATGTGTGCAAATCCAGCTACACTTAAAAAACTTGATACTATAGGACAAAGCAGCCTGCTTGATTTGTACCCCATCCATCAGTTTAAACATTCTGTCTTCTACCAATTACATTTTGGGTGCAGTCTCATCTATTTATTGTCCAGGTGCCTTCAACAACACCTCCCAGACCTGTGGAGGCCAGTGCTTTGTCCTTAAGATGGACAAATGTCATGTCACCTCAGTTTGGACTGAGGCAATGGTCTGGGCAATTTCAATGTCCTGGGTGGAAGTTAATGCACAGACATGCAGGGAGAAGACAAATGATCTTCTGCATTCCATAAGGTCAAGTGATACCATATCTTCTCTGCTGTCTCATACTCACAGGTTCAACACTGACTAACTCTGCCACTGAATATGACTCTCATGGATTACAGTTCTCACAATCGAATACATTATGTCCACTCAATGGCTCGCTCTCACTCATCCTGGCTTCCGCCCTTTGTGCTTTCTCCTGACATCTTACCATCTCTCCTGCTCTTACATTGTCAATAATTGTTCATGTATCCACTGTCATCATACTCAGTCCCTGCCTTTGTCTCTTGCAGAGAGAATTAGCCTCCACCCCATTGATCTGGAATTGGATGAGTGCGTTGACTGACTGTGGTGGGTACCGCCTGATTGACTGTTCCCCCTGCCCCTTCTACCTTGACCCCATTAAGGGTCAGTCCTATTGAATTTTTACACAAGGCCATTTGATTGAAGCCCATAACTGTCAGTTTGCAGCATAAGCTGCTGGCACATGCTGTAAATGTGACACTGATGTAGTATGGTGCCATGCCGCAACATGTCCATCACCTTGACTATAGTGCTCTGAGGCATGACATGCTACTACCTTTCGCTGTGCATGAAAAAGAAACGTATGTCACACAGTCTTGTAGCATCCAAGTAAGCATAAAGTGAGTGAACATGAAGAAATGAAGCTAAGATGCATGAAATGCATGTTTATTCCAGACTGCAAGGCAAATTGGCAGAAGCATAGGTGTCATGAGCTCCAAACTGAGCCTGGGCTGAATGGATGTGAGAGTTGGTCCAAGCTAAGGCACAATGACGTACTGAGGCTAAAGGTTTGCCATTGCTGACTTGCTAGAGGACAAATGGTACAAGAAGACAGAATCCAGGGAGCATACAGGGATGTTGTGGTGAAGACAGAGTTGACTGCATACCTGAAGAAGCAAACAGTGGCTGTTGTTACCAGGTTACCATTCTAACTTTCATGTCAGGGATTAGCACTGTCTAGTTTCTCAAGCAAGGAGAGGAGAATTGGATCGAAACAAGATGATGTTAGACAATGCATGGAAATATGGTAGTCACTGAACACTTTTTCTCCTCATTTGTTTTTCACTGCATTTTGCACATTGTTCACAATCATCCATGTTACTTAAGGCAATGAAAATTTCAACCAATTAAAAGACAAAGGTAGCAGGTGTATGGTAAGACTACCAGACCTCAAAATTTTCTTTAAGTCATACATCATCCTCATTTGTAAGTATATTATGACTGCAACAGTAGAAGAAGTCATTTTCGATCACATTTTCAAAGGCAATTAGAGTTGGGCAGCATGGTGGCACAGTGGTTAGCACTGCTGCCTCCCAGTACCAGGAACCTGGATTCAATTCCAGCCTTGGGGACAGTCCTTGTGGAATTTACTTGTTCTCCATGTATCTGCATGGGTTTCCTCAGCATGCTCCAGGTTAATCCCACAGTGCAAAGATGTGCAGGTTTGGGTGGATTGGCCTTGGGAAATGCACAGTTATGGGAATAGGGTAGTATGCTTTTCGGATGGTTAGTGCAGACTCAATGGGTTGAATGGACCTCTTCCACACTGTAGAGATTATTATTTTCATGAAATTGCTTCCTGACTCAGTGTCATCTGCCATGATTAGCACACATGCAGTTAGCAGTTTGATGGCTCAGCTGATAGCAGTGCTGCCTCAAAGCACCAGGAACCCAGGTTCAATTCCAGCCCTGGGCAACTATTTGTGCAGAGTTTGCACATTCTTCCCGTAAGATTCCTTTGAGTGGTTCAGTTTCCTCTCACAGTCCGAAGATGTGTGGGTTACATAAATTAGCCATGGAAAATGCAGTGTTACAGGGTAGGGGTTGGGTTTGTGTTGGATGCTCTTCAGAGGGTCAGTGTGGACTTGATGAGCTGAATAGCCTGCTTCCACACCACAAAGTTTCTATGACTCTGTGACTGCTGGCCTTCCCAGTGATGCCTACATCACACGAATAAGTTAAAATAAAATCTCATGTTAGCTATACTGAGAGACAGAGAGATGTGGTCCTCTGACAGCATTAAAATATACTATCCATACTGTAAACAAAGCAATGAACCAGACTATATTCCCAAATGTGTTCACTGTTGATAGAACTGTCTGAAAGGAACAACTTGCCCGATCCTTCGACAGTTAAAATCTAACTGCGCAGATGATCCAAATAGGTTTGCTATATTCAGAAAGTTTCTGATATGATGCAGCACATAAAATAAAATCAATCATTATAACTTACAAAAGTTTGCAAGTTCCTTAAAAGGTGTCATGTCACAAGGACACAAAGAATACATTTATCATACACAGTGTGTCAAAAGAAGCAATCTCGGGACCAAATCCATGTTAGCATTTGGATTTTGCTGGTTTTGAGAAAAGTGCCCAATGCATCTATCCAGTATTTGTAATATAATAAGATAATGATTGCTAGCAATCAATTTGAATGCCACAATAGCTGTACCAGAACCCAAAATTGCTCTAAGGCCACAACTTCAAAATCATTTCACTGTGGCACACTGCAACATTAGAGAAACGTTCAAGGGGAAGTTATGGAGAGAAATGCAACTGCCTGAATATTTCAAGTTGGGTCAGATAGGGTTAAGGGCAATTCTGTTTTCACTACTGGGAGATTAAGAAGCAACAGGGGTATGGAGCAGATAACTACTTCGCATGACACTGTATAGATGCAGCAACTCCTCGAATAAAACAGTGTACAGAATTATGCCCTCTTTATAGCTGGTGGGGCACATGGCAGGAAGTCCAATTAATTGGGTGAGTTGGTACTGGATAGATACATCCCTTTCTTGCCACATCAGCAATCAAGCTCTGGATGGGAAGGTCCATGGACAGCCACCAACTGAGGCCTGTGCAGGTCTTCATGGCTGGTCAGCTCTCTCAGACTGAAGTTCACCAATTGGCTAGCAGCATCGGAGGACTTCAGTGGCGAGCTAACCAATGGGATGAAAATCCTGCCAGCAGCACTAAAGTGCCTGAATGGTACTTGTCCGAGGGGGCTTGCCAGTGGGGCCAGTGAGTTGGTCACTGTCACCTGCCCTCTCTAGAGATTTATTGCAAACAGCACTAAATCCACCCAAGAAACTTTCTCAGTCATTTAAGAACATTTGTCTGTTTCCATGCTGTACATCTCTATGACTCTTAAAAAAGAAATGTCTGACTTACCAACAGTTTTGTATAGCTGGATTTGACGTGCCTATATTAAATTTCATAATATATTGCTTCAAAATAATTAATTTAAAAGGTAAAGAAGTACATGTGTCCAAGTGCCTTGAAGAATTTGTTGCTAAGCTATTATCTTTATTTAGGAGAAAGTGAGGACTGCAGATGCTGGAGATCAGAGTCAAGAGTGTGGTGCTGAGAAAGCACAGCAGGCCAGGCAGCATCTGAGGAGCAGGTGAACCAATGTTTCAGGCTTATGCTCCTCGGATGCTGCCTGACCTGCTGTGCTTTTCCAGCACCACACTCTCGACAACTATCTTGAGGCTATCTGCAATCCATGGTAGATATTTCAATTAAAAATGTTACAATTAAAATATTCTACTGACTTGAACCTTTTCTCTACATCGCTTTCACTCAATATCATGCATGTTGCTAGTTCACTGAACCTTATGTAAATGAAAGTTCATCAAATACATCAAAATATCAATTGAACACATTAAGACATTTTGAACATTTCGACATTTTGAATCTCAGTCTTGAATCATGCCTTTCTGTTCCCTCTAATTCCTAACCTTAGGATGTTTGCCAATCAATGTGAATTAAGGAATCATACATATCTTTGAAATATACTCTCAAAGTAATCTACCAATTTAATGATGTGGGATAAATATAACTGATCTGGTGAATGGTACTTTCCTTATTCTCTTTCTTGTAAATTGCCTTGTGTAATATTAAAATGTTAGGAAAAATATATTATTTCTATGCTGCAGGCAAGCATCACAACAATAGCAATCTGGGATTTGCTTTAGTCTTTGTAGTAGCTTAGCAACAAATTCTTCACAGCATACAAGAAGGACAACGTACAGTGTGAAATGTGCAAAATTATTTTGAGGAGATAAGGGAAATGCTGAGTTATTATCAACATATTTAATTCAGACTAATAAACCTTTTCAAGTTTATCATGTAGTACAGAAATGTTGAGGTTCTAGCCTCAAGGTTAACTAAGTTTCTCCAATACCATTAGCCAAGCATCAGAATAATGGATACATCATAGAATCATCATAGAATCCCTAGAGTATGGAAACAGACCATTTGGCCCAACAAGTCCACACCGTCCCTCTGAAGAGTAACCCACCCAGACCCATTCCTCTACTCTAATACTTTACATTTACCCCAGTCTAATGCACCTAGCCTACACATCGCTGAACACTATGTGTAATTTAGCATGGCCAAATCACCTAGCCTACACATCTTTGGATTGTGGGAGGAAACTGGAGCACCTGGAGGAAACCCAGGCAGACAGGGGGAGAATGTGCAAACTCCACACAGACAATTGCCCGAGGCTGGAATTGAATCCAATTCCCTGGAGTGGTGAGATAGCAGTGCTAACCACTGAGCCACCATGCCACCCCCCTGTATGAAATGCATTAAAATATTTCCAATATTCTAATAATAATTTTATAGAATGAGGTTCAGTGTAATTTTATATATTTTAAGTGCTTCCTGCATCTCCAGTGACAAACAATTAAGGAAATATTTTGCCTTAGATGTTATAATATTGAGATAGTCACAGGTTTAACAATGACGCACAGAATTAAAATAAGCAGCATCACTCAGCAATATCATATCTGGTAATGATTTGGAGATGCCGGTGTTGGACTGGGGTGTACAAAGTTAAAAATCACACAACACCAGGTTATAGTCTAACAGGTTTAATTGGAAGCACTAGCTTTCGGCACGCTGCGCCTTCATCAGGTGGTTGTGGTCAATATTCTAGTAAAGGATTAAGGAAAAGATCGTTTGGACAGAAACTGAACTTTTACATCGCAAATGCTGTCCAAATATTCTTTTGCAAGCCAGAAAATAAGCATGTTCTCTATCACTTGGTCTACAAGTTAATCAAAAAGAAAAAAAAGGAAAGAAGGTATCTGTAAGGTTTAGGAAATTGAAGATAGACAGAGCCCTTGAGAATACAAAGATAACAGAACTGAACTGGAACAAAGAATTAGGATGGCAAAAGGGTGTCCATGATATTTCTTTGGCAAACAGGATTAAGGGAAATCCCAAGGAGTTTTATTCATATGTAAGGAGCATGAGGGTAGCTGGGGAAAGGGTAGAGTCATAGAGATGTAGAGCATGGAAACAGACCCTTCGGTCCAACCCGTCCATGCCGACCAGATATCCCAAAACCAACCTAGTCCCACCTGCCAGCACCTGGCCCATATCCCTCCAAACCCTTCCTATTCATATACCCATCCAAATGCCTCTTAAATGTTGCAATTGTACCAGCCTCCACCACATCCTCTGGCAGCTCATTCCATACACATACTACCCTCTGCGTGAAAAAGTTGCCCCTTGGGTCTCTTTTATATCTTTCCCCTCTCGCCCTAAACCTATGCCCTCTAGTTCTGGACACCCGACCCCAGGGAAAAGACTTTGCCTATTTGTCCTATCCATGCCCCTCATAATTTTGTAAACCTCTATAAGGTCACCCCTCAGCCTCTGACACTCCAAGGAAAACAGCCCCAGCCTGTTCAGTCTCTCCCTGTAGCTTCGATCCTCCAACCCTGGCAACATCCTTATAAATCTTTTCTGAACCTTTTCAAGTTTCACAACATCTTTCCAATCAGAAGGAGACCAGAATTGCACACAATATTCCAACAGTGGCCAGACCAATGTCCTGTACAGCCGCAACATGACCTCCCAACCCCTGTACTCAATACTCTGACCAACAAAGGAAAGCATACCAAACGCCTTCTTCACTATCCTATCTACCTGTGACTCCACTTTCAAGGAGCTATGAACCTGCACTCCAAGGTCCCTTTGTTCAGCAACACTCCCTAGGACCTTACCATTAATTGTATAAGTCCTGCTAAGATTTGCTTTCCCAAAATGCAGCACCTCGCATTTATCTGAATTAAGCTCCATCTGCCACTTCTCAGCCCATTGGCCCATCTGGTACAGATCCTGTTGTAATCTGAGGTAACCCTCTTCGCTGTCCACTACACCTCCAATTTTGGTATCATCTGCAAACTTACTAACTGTATCTCTTATACTCGCATCCAAACCATTGATATAAATGACTCGGGTATAATTCAAACTCATTGGCCGAATTCAAATTTGTTTTTGTCTCCAAGCAACGAACTAATCGAGTTGTTCGATCCAATATTACATTGTTACCTTTTTGAGAACACTTAGTGCTATGTCCGGATGTTCTGCTGCTTTTAACTCTCTTAAAGGTAAGCCCACACCTTCATAACAAAAGTATATGTGGGTGAGTTCTGATTGGCACCTGGATTGTGGGATGTAGCCGTAAAGGTGCAAAACTCCTGAATCTATCAATTGCTTGTTCTAAGTAGTACAGGTTTCCAGATACTTGGGAAATCTGGTTGACAGTAAAGTCAAAAACCTGGACCACAAAGATCAAACTCACTTCCTTGGGACTGACTGAAAATTGGAAATACATTTTTGAAGGAGGAGAAAATTGACTTTTTCCACAATGTAAAACCCCTAACGATAATTTGAGATAAAAGAACTAAACCATGCAGTGTGTGAATGTCATTAATGGGTGAGTAATTACAAAATAAAACAGGCACACATACAGCAAGAGAAAATTCTTCAATTAATAATTCAAATTCTAAAATACTTTAATGCTGAAATAATTTATTTCAGCATTACAGGAAACATATTTTTAATTATTCCAAGAATTCCTTCAAGACTTACCCTAAAGACACAAAACTAGGGCAGAATCTTATAGGGCCCAAACCACATGGGTTGACGCAAGATTCGTGGCAGAATCTGGTGAGAAGTCTGGCAAGGCCTTTTTCGTCATAGGGAGCATCTTGCTCCAACTTTTATGATTGTGCAGAGCAGCACAGCACATTTCTTGTTCGGCAGTGGCAAGTTGCCAATTATGGGGAAATAAATCTTGTTAAATGCCTTATTAATAATGCAATACACCTCATTTATATTCAGATTCCCATCTTATCAAATGCTGTAGGCAAGCTAGATGTCATGAATTCTCCAAATGGTCATCAGAGCAGATATCTGGTGACTTCAGTTTGCTGTTTGGACCTTCACATTGGACGGCAGGCACCAACACCACAAGACATGCTCCACAAGCAATAGCCATACCAACCATGACAAATGCCAAAGTCTATGGACATATGGTAGCCATTAAGAACCCATATGGCACATCTACGATCCACTTCTGCGCTTCAATACTGCACCAGCAACTTTCATTATAGTGCTGGCAGGACACTGACAGCCCTGACACTGACCACGCTGCATTCACAGGGTGTTTGTTTGCTGTCATAGCATTAATTCATTCTGAGCATATCTGGATGTTCACAGCCTTGCATTGTCCTGTCTTTCTTTTTAGCACTTTGCCCCTCAGCCAGAGATACCTGGATCGAATTTTACTTTGTACTGCCTTGCCATTTAGCACAGACACAGTCAGGAATCTTGTCATGGTTGTAAGTAGGCCTCAGTCAAGTCGAAAGGAATAGCCTTCACCATGAGATCTCAGCACTGTATGTCTGATACAAGGCAAAAGTGGGGACTGCAGATGCTGGAGATCAGAGTCTAGATTAGAGAGGTGCTGGAAAAGCACAGCAGGCCTGGCAGCATCCGAGGAGCAGAAAAATCAACATTTCGGGCAAAAGCCATTCCTGATGAATTTTCCTGTTCCTCAGATGCTGCCTAATCTCTGATACAAGACCAGTAGCCTGAACATGGTCAGTTGGATGGTCACAGTCAGCATCTTCTCCACATAAGGAGTGAGGACTTGAATGTCTGTTGCTACGGGGAGAATGCTGGTAAGTGGAGTTGAAATGCCCATCAGCCATGATTGAATGGTGGAATGGACTCGATGGGCCGAATGGCCTTACTTCCACTCCTATGCCTTATGGTCTCATCTACCTTGAATCTTTCTGCCCTATTTTGGGCTGCTTGCCAATAAGACAGACGTAGGTATTATCATGAAAATGAGTGGCATGGCTGTATCACTTGGTGAGTGTGTAGGCATTGTAGAGAGCATGCAAAGTTAGTGGTGTTGGGGGTTGAAGTAGAGACAGTGAGTGAGGAAAGGTGTTGCAGGCAACAGTGAAAGAATGGTAGACGACGAGGTGCAGGCAATCGCTGTTTTTGAGTGAGGGTAAGGTAAAAGAGAGAAAATGGTAGCACTTACTCTGGCAAAGTGAAGGAAGACAGTGACCTTTCTCCTTCGCAGCTGGCCTATCCTCCAGATGGCTAAGAGACCACTAGTCTGGTTGCAAGCTCGGACCAGGCTAACATGGTCTGATGCCATAGCCTCCAATGGTGGTGGTGGTGGAGGAAAAGGAAACCTTAAATCTACACCCGCTGTCCATCAGAATCACCAGGTCCTTAACAACTAAGTGAGGTGGAAATTACTGTCTGTGTGCCATGTCAGGAACCCAGCTCCACTGACAGTGTTTGTTTGAACACAAAATGCATTTTAAATGGGGATAAAAGGGATGCTGATCTTTTTGCAGATATCCAGTGAGTGGGCAGTTCCTTTGGAAATGATGTGTATTAAGAATCAGACATGAGGGTCATCAAAGGGCAGGGTAGTAATGAGGTGTACTTAATAAATACAGCAAGGAATTGCATTGAGTTCTACAGCAAGAATCCCTAAAAAAAATTTAGATTGTAAACTGTAAGCAAATACGTCTTTTCAGCAACTTATTGTGCATTTTTGGACATCCTTTGATTTTATTTTCAGAAAACATATGAATAACACCCGTGTACTGAGGTCAGATTTGCTCAATATTCTTTTACACTTCTCAGGTGGCAGTAGTTTAAAAAATATGTGAGAAGAATTTTGTTTAAGATGATTGATAGAATACAAAACATTCACCTTCAAAAGCATCAGTTCACTTTCATCTTATGTGGTTTACAAGTCATTTCAGGTAATGCAGATGATCAGAATGATAAATGAAGCTGGGGGAGGCAGCCTTACTGCTCAGATAATCACCTGCACAGCTTATTGAACTCCACTTAATGCTTCACAATGACATGCAGTCTACTTTTGTCAGCTGATGTCAAAAAAAACTAAAAATGAACTGCAACACATCAATATAATTAAAGCCAACATTAGATTTCATTGGCCTAGTAACCTTATTTATTCAGTAGGGGTACATGCTATAATCCGAGCTAAAGACCAACCAACAGCATTTAGATTATTTGCAATTATTTCCATTAAATTGTTAGAGAAGATTATTTATGAAACGTCACAGGCAAAGCAGAGTAAGTGGTAGTTTGTTCATTTTTAGTCAAAGATTGACTGTGGAATTGCAATAAAGGTTACTTAGAGGTCTTTTCCACAATAAACTAGTTGTTGCAGTGCATTTATACACCAAAAACTGACAATTTAATCTCAAAAGAAAACATAGGGTTGAATCTTCTGATGAGGAGCTATAGCAGTCAGAATTTTTTTTTTCTGACTTTGCACTGGAATCCTACTTTTCTTGCCCCAACTTCTGAAGTGGCATTCTTTAGAAATGTGGATTGGACGTAATCTGGGATGTAAACAGTGCAAAATTCATATCTGAGGCAAAGCCATGATCCTGTTTTCCAGCATGAACCTCAATATTCCAGGCTTAAAAATCTAAAAGATGCTTTGACAAGCTAGGGAGAGAAATGTGAAAGGTGATTAAAGGGGGTGTGTGTCAGGTGGGGATTGATGGAGAGTGTCAGGTAGCTGAGAAGGTAGAGTTGCAGGTAAGTGATGATATAGAGTAGCATTAGGTATGTAATGGGGTAGGGTGGATCAGGGGAGTTACATTGCAGCTGCCAGACAAGTCAGTGTGAAGGTGATTGATCAGATTGGGATTGTTGGACTGGGTGATGTTGAATTGGGTGGGTCTTTCGGGGGGTAGTTAAGTTGAAAGCAGGATGGCTTTCCAGGTGGGGCAATATATTGAGAAGTGGTGGATTGGGTCTGGTCAGGTTCAGTCAGTTTGAAAGTGGGTCTTGAGGAAGGATACTCAGGGTCTTAGTGGTGAGTCAGGGAAAATCAATTATGTAAGATGCTATTCAATTATGAATCACGATTTGATTCATTGTTTCAAATTACAGTCATTGACCTTGCCTGACCAAGGCCAATCTTATATGTTATACTTTATTCAAATTTATCAATACAAATATAAGTTTATGTACCATCCATTACAGTACAAGAAAGCAGATCTACAACAAACTATTCTTGAAGACTGCTTACTAATGCTAGAATCTAAGTGATGAGAGCTGCATTGATAAACAATTGGACAAAGATACCATTAGTCCTTGAATCCATCTTATCCTTGATTATGAGTTTGTAAAAATCCTTCCCAGCCTTCAGTTTTAATCTTCATCAAATTATAACTAAAATATGTACAAAATTGTTAACACCCGACTGAATTTGCAGTATGTAAACATTTAATTCAGTCTACATAATTATCACTACAACAATAGATTTAAGATTCTTTTCAAGAAAAGTGGGACACAAGGAGCAGAAACTGCAGCCAGTTACCTCAACATTGGCCTTATGGCATTTGATAAGGCAGAACATCAAAAAGTGATATCACAAAACAAGAACTCATGACATAAATGTAGCATATTTGCGTGGATAGAGGATTAATTAAATGGTATGAAGCAGAATATAGTGATCATCAGTCTTTTCAGACTGGCAACATCTAATCAATGAGGTGCCACAGCAATCAGTGTTGGGGCCATAACTATTTACAATATATATAAATGACCAAGATGAATGAGCAAATGTATGGTTGCTAAGCTTGCAGATGATTAAAAAGTAGATAAGGGAATAAGAGTCAAGAGAAGGTTGGCAAACGTGGTGCCACTGTTTAAGAAGGGCGGTAAAGACAAGCCAGGGATCTGTTGACCGGTGAGCCTGACCTCAGTGGTGGGCACGTTGTTGGAGGGAATCCTGAGGGACAGGATGTGCAGGCATTTGGAAAGACAAGGACTGATTAGGGATAGTCAACATGGTTTTGTGCGTGGGAAATCATGTCTCACAAACTTGATTGAGATTTTTAATGAAGTAACAAAAAAGATTGATGAGGACAGAGCAGTCAATGTGAATTATGTGGACTTCAGTAAGGCGTTCGACAAAGTTCCCCATAGGAGACTGGTTAGCAAGGTTAGATCTCATGGATTACAGGGAGAACTAGCCATTTGGATACAGAACTGGCTCAAAGGTAGAAGACTGGCTCAAAGGTGGTGGTGGAGGGTTGTTTTTCAGACTGGATGCCTGTGACCAGTGGAGTGCCACAAGGATCGGTGCTGAGCCCTCTACGTTTTGTCATATACATAAATGATTTGGATATGAGCATTACAGATACAGTTAGTAAGTTTGCAGATGACACCAAAATTGGAGGTGTAGTGGACAGCGAAGAGGGTTACCTCAGATTACAACAGGATCTGTACCAGATGGGCCAATGGGCTGAGAAGTGGCAGATGGAGCTTAATTCAGATAAATGCGAGGTGCTGCATTTTGGGAAAGCAAATCTTAGCAGAACTTATATACTAAATGGTAAGGTCCTAGGGAGTGTTACTGAACATAGAGACTTTGGAGTGCAGGGTCATAGCTCCTTGAAAGTGGACTCGCAGGTAGATAGGATAGTGAAGAAAGCGTTTGGTATGCTTTCCTTTGTTGGTCAGAGTATTGAGTACAGAAGTTGGGAGGTCATGTTGCGGCTGTACAGGACATTGGTCTGGCCACTGTTGGCATATTGCGTACAATTCTGGTCTCCTTCTTATCGGAAAGATGTTGTGAAACTTGAAAGGGTTCAGAAAAGATTTATAAGGATGTTGCCAGGGTTGGAGGATCTGAGCTACAGGGAGAGACTGAACAAGCTGGGGCTGTTTTCACTTGAGTGTCGGAGGCTGAGAGGTGACCTTATAGAGGTTTACAAAATTATGAGGGGCATGGATAGGATAAATAGACAAAGTCTTTTCCCTGGGGTGGGGGAGTCCAGAACTAGAAGGCATAGGTTTAGGGTGAGAGGGGAAAGATATAAAAGAGACCTAAGGGGCAACTTTTTCATGCAGAGGGTGGTACGTGTATGGAATGAGCTGCCAGAGGATGTGGTGGAGGCTGGTACAATTGCAACATTTAAGAGGCATTTGGATGGGTATATGAATAGGAAGGGTTTGGAGGGATATGGGCCAGGTGCTGGCAGGTGGGACTAGATTGGGTTGGGATATCTGGTTGGCAAGGACGGGTTGGACCGAAGGGTCTGTTTCCATGCTGTACATCTCTATGACTCTATGAGAGTGGTGCTGGAAAAGTACAGCAGGTCAGGCAGCATCTGAGGAGCAGGATGATCGATGTTTCTGGCATAAGCCCTTCATTAGGAATGAGGCTTGTGGGCCGGGGGAGGGGTGCTGAGAGATAAATGGGAGTGGGGTAGAGGGAAGGTGGCTGAGAATGCAATTGGTACATGAAGGTGGGTGGGAAGATGATAGATTGGAGAGGATGGTGGAGCGGATAGATGGGAAAGATGATGGACAGGTCAAGAGAGAGTACTGAGGTGGAGACTTGGAACTGGGATAAAGTGGGGGAGGGGAAATTAGGGAACTGGTGAAATCCACATTAATCCTGTGTGATTGCAGGATCCCAGGGTGGAAGATGAGGCATTCTTCCTTCAGGTGTCATGTGGTTAGGGTTTGGCAATGGAGGATGCATAGGATCTGCATGTCCTTCATGGCGTGGGAGGGGGAGTTGAAGTGTTTAGTCATGGGGCAGTAGAGTTGGTTGGTGCGGGTGTCCCAGAAACGTTCTCTGAAGCGATCTGCAAGTTGGCGCCCTGTCTCGCCGATGTACAGAAGGCAAGAGAATAAGTTGTGAAGAGAACATATGAAATCTGAAAAGGTAGTTTAAGTGAATGGGAAGAAAAGTGGTAGAAGGAGTATAATGTGGGAAATATGAATTTGTCCACTTTTATAGGAAGAATTGAAAAGGAGCATTTTCTCTAAATATAAATTGCAGAATTCTATGTCACCAACAGATCTGAGTGCCCTTGTATGTCACCAAAAGTTAGTGTGCAAGTACAGCAAGTAATACAGAAGAGAAATGGAATGCTGCTTACGACAAGGGCATTGGACCATAAAATATCACCGCTGTACAATGCTTTGGTGTGGATACATCTGCAGTGCTGTGTACAATTCTGGTCTCCTTACTAAAGAAAGGATACAATTACATTAGGTTCACTTTACCAATCATTGGGAAGTGGTTGTTTTATGAGGAAAGGTTGGACAATTTGGGCTTAGGTCTATTAGAGTTTAGGAGAATGAGAGGTAAAAATAATATCCTGAAGGGAATTGACAAGGTGATGTCTAATGTGAGAGACAAGAATTGGGATTCTCAATTTAAAACAAAGAGGTCTTCCACTTGAAACAGGGATGGCGAGACCTTTTTTCTCCCAGAGAGCTGAGAGTCTGTGGAATTCTCTTCCCAAGAAAGCAATGGAGGCAGGATCATTCAATATTTTAAAGATTGTTTTACACAGATTCCTGATTGACAAAGGAGTCAAAGGGTATAAGGGGTAGACAGGAATGTAAAGTTGAGACCACATTCAGATCAGCCATGAACTGATCATATGGGGGAGCATGGTAAAGTCATCAATGGGGTAACTCCTTCCTATTTGTATTTTTGCACATTATCTTGGACAGAAGTGTGTTGATCAATTTCTTCAGGCTCTCTAAATAGCTTTGATGTTTATAGTGGTCATAAAACCAGGTTTGCCTTCAGAGTGAATGTATTGTCTTTTAAGGCAAATCACTGAATGTGCAAATACTTATGATGAACCTGAGCACCAAAATAAAATGCTACCTAAATGCAAGATTTTTAAACATATTTCTGCAGCAGAATGTTTTCCCACTGAGGATTTTGTTCTCCTCCTGGCACATTAAATATCTGTTCCAAGGGTTTTGAACTGAAAGAAATGGAACATTTGATGCAAATTGCACTGAATTGATCCAAAATGTATATTTTACAGCATCATGAAGAAGAATCTCCAGAACTAGATCAGTATGTGGCGATTATTCGAAACTACAGCTCAGAGTAAGGAACACTGAAAGCACCATTTCAGATAAAGGTACAAGGTGATAAAACTTGTGAATGGTTAACTTTTATATACAACCAAGAACCTGATAAAAGTGGCCATGTGGAGGCCCCAGTTTAGAATCTTTGTGAAGGCATATCTCTGGAATTCTACCGATAACCTTGGTCCCCTTCGTTTCTATATCTACATGCTGTTCCTTGGTAATATCATCCACAAGCATGGGGTCAGTTTCCACATGTACACTACTAGCACAGATCGCTAACCCTCCACATCTTCTTGTACTCCTCCAACGTTTTTGTACAGTTAGACTGCTTGTCTGATGGCAGTTTCTTCCAGCTAGACACAAGGCAGACTGAAAGCATTGTCGCCGATCTCCACGAAAAGCTCTGCAACTTGATCCTATCCATCTCTCTATCATCATCCAAGGTCTCAAACAGAGCCAGACTGTTTACAACCTCAGCTGAGCTTCCAAGCCTACATACCCATTTCACACAGATCATCTAAAATTCCAAAACATTTCTGATCCAGCTTCAGTACATTCAGTGATTGAAGATTTAATTAAGTCTTTGCCACTTCACACTCCAAAGCAAGTCTAGTTAGTTTTCCATTCCTCCAACTTGTTGCTAGTATCAGTTCTGCATTACAGTTTGTCAACACCGATGACATAGCTCAATCACTTTCTACTATTGAAACACCCACATTTGTTATATATAAACAAATAGATGACATAAGAAAGGCAAGCCAATCTACATCTGATTCAATCACAGCACCATCAATCAATCCTAGATTCAGAATGTGGAAGAAGTGTTATAATTAAAATAGATTTTAATATACGAATGGATTTTTATTATGGCAGTGTCCTGCTTTAGGAATGTTGCTGTCTTGAAAGACATATTAAGATTGATTGTTGGAAATTGTATTTTTATTAACAAAATTCAACCACAAACCTACAGCAACAAGATGTAGTAATTCACCCTCAAACATTGTTAAGCTCACTTTTGTTCAACAGAGTGTAGCTCAGCCATGCCATCAACATTATTTAACAAAAACATTCTAAAAGATTAATAAGTAAAACACTCCTTTTCAAATTGGCCTTTAGAAAGGGATAATAAGAAAATGACAGCTGTGTTAACTTTTGCAGAATAGAAGCAAATACAAGGAACTTGCACAACAAACTAAAGAACTGATTATTGACTTTAGTAAGAAAGGAGAACATGTTCCCATCTATATCAACAGAGCTGAGGTCAAGAGAGTGTGAGCATCAAGTTCTTCAGAGTAACGATAACTGACAAGCTGTCCTGGTCTTCCCATGTCGTTGCAATGGTCAAGAAGGCACAACAACACCTTTTCCTCCTCAGGCAGCTCAGGAAATTTGGCATGTCTATAAGGACCCTCACCAACTTCATAGAATCATAGAACCCTCACAGTGTTGAAATAGGCCATTTGGCACAACAAGTTCACACTGACCGTCTGAAAAGTAGCCCACTCAGACCCTTTCTCTAACCTATTACTCTACATTTTCCATCACTAATTCACCTAACCTACACATCCTTGAACACTATGGGCAATTTAGCATGGCCAATTGACTTAACCTGCACATCTTTGGACTGTGGGAGGAAACCCATGTAGATACAGGGAGAATGTGCAAGCTCCCCATAGGTGGCTGCCCAAGGCTGGAATCGAACCCTGGTTTCTGGTGCTGTGAGGCAGCAGTGCTAACCACTGAGCCACCATGCCACCCTTCTAAAGATGCACAATTGAAAGCATAATGGCCTGGTATGGCAACTGCTCTGTCCAGAATCAAAGAAAACGACAGACGGTGTTATGCAGAGCCCAGGCCATCATGGGAGCCAACCTTCCACCCATAGACTCCATTTACGTGGCTCGCTACTGCGGAGAAGCTGCCAACATCATCAAAGACTCTTCGCAACCTGGTAATAATCTCCTACAACCTCTTTTATCAGGCAGAAGATACAGAAGCCTGAACATTATTCTTGGCCATTATAGACTGATGACTGGACTCTCTATATTCAGTAATGCTGATCTTGCTAACATTGATCTCTCTAGTACATCCTATGCAATGTTACCTGTATGCCTCCTTCTAAACCTTTTGCTCTGTACATCTTTGCTCACTATGATCTGTCTGTACTGCTCACCAACAAATCTTTTCACTGTACTTCAGTACAAGTGACAATCAATCAATCAATCAATCAACAGCTGCTACTTGCCATTTTGATGGAGTAGGAAGCAGGGGACCCTTAGGGGCCCAATCAGTGCCTGATTGATGAATTGGACGTCAAGCAGCACGAACCTACTGGGAACCATCCTCTGCCCTTGCTTTTGATCTCGCTGCCCACTCACCCCATAAACCAAAAACCATAACCCATCACCCCCATTGCACCTACCTTTATCCAGGATCCTCCATAATAACGGAGGATTCCTAACTGGCATGGAGAGAAGGTTCCCATCATCTAACAGGCTACAGAGCACTGTTAGTTTACTATTTCCAGCATCTTATGTTTTTAAATACTATTTTGCATCACACACTTCACTGTTATGACAGAACAGAATGTATTGCAGTGGTCTTTTCAACTTAGCCTCCATTAATTACTTTGATTCTACAGAGATGAGTCCTTCAAGGACTGTACCAATAAAGCTTTGAGTGCATAATCTGGCCAGTTTAAGCACATCATTATTTGGGTTTTTTTCAATACTCATTCCCATTTCTATTATCAGCCTTCCCTACAGAATATATCATCACTCTTTTGTCTCACAACTTGGTTCTCAAACTGAAGAAAAATGACATTGCAGCTTATTGTCAGGTGATCTGACTGCTTTTCGTGGTCAAGCTCATTTCAATACCACAGACCAGCTGTGAGGGTTAATTGTGTTGCTAATAAGCAGCTCGCTAGATGGAAAGTAAAGAAATCCACCTCGGCAACTAATTACCATGGGCCAGCTAAAACATCTTGCAGAATTTGGGTATGTGCGTTGACTTTTCACAGAGGCTTGATCAGCAGTGAAATTAAAAGAGCACCTTCAGTAAAATGTAAATTAAATAACCATAGTATTTAAGACTGAAATCGGATCAATTCAGGTCTGGGTGTTGGTTGGTCTATCAGCACGGGGTCATGTTAAGTCCGCTTGAACGGTTTTGGAGGGTGGGGGGTAGGGTCAACTCCCATCTGATAGAGTTGTTGTGTCAGGGTCATGGGGTTGGGGGCTTGGTGAGTGTACATGGCATGTGAGTCCAGTGTTGGTCAGGCCAAATCTGGTGGCAGGATTTTGGAAGATTGGAATAGTCATATCTGGGATGTAGGGCCTGGTTGGGTCTGGCAGGAATGGGGTTGTCAGGTTGGTTCTGGTTGTAGGGCTTGTTGCATCTTCTACTCTCCATATTGATCAGTTTAAATGTGTATCTGTTGTTTCTGCTGTCATGCTCCAAGTTAGTATTCTGTTTATGTTTGTGCATTGTGTTTAAAAAAACCTGAATCACAGCTTTTCTTAAATAATTCATGTCGAAGAATCTCCAAGCATAAATTATACCTCAATGCAAGAATTATTCTGATTGTTTCTCTCTAAGCAACCATTTAATGCTGTGATTTTTCTTTTGCAGTTGGATGCTTATGTTGTTCTAATATTTTAAATGTGGTTATGCCATTGCTTCCTAGAAACTACAGATAATTTATTTTGGATTTCAATCAAATGTCTTAGCGACATATCCTATATATCCTGCACAAACATTGGCAAAGTCAGAATCACATGTTGGATGGAACCAAAAATAAGTAATTGGCGTATTTTTATTTATTACTTATTGTACTAGTTCATTGTCATTAGAAGGCTGATTAAAATACAGATCTAACTATGTAAAGCACATTCATTTAATATAAAGAATTCTGAATGTGTACAATTGCAGGATAGTTTGTATTAAGAGTTATCCTCAAAAGAATTTTTCAAAAATGGACCTATCATTATTTCCAAACGCATATACACCTTAGATTAATTATATGCCTATTTGAATAAATGTTTCATTAGATTTAGCTCAATACTTTTTATCATAATTTTTAAACCATTGGTTGATAAACTGTTGTGTATATAGTTATTGATGATCATAGACTCCAAATTCATGTGGCACCCAAGCAGAATTCTCACTTGAATCAGTATCTACTCTATAATCCTGAAGCTAATTAATCACATGTGAAGCCAGAAGTTCCAATCCACCTTTTAGGAACTCTCATTTTTTTTCACTTCCTTGCACTTATCTCCTGCCAAATTTAGGCTTTTCAAATTCCTAGCGCTTTGAACATTTCAAAAAAGCTAATTCGTCTGTGAGGTAGTTGCAAATGAAGACAGCTGAATGATAGCACGCGTATGTGAATTTCAAATGTAGAAATATGAACACAATAAATCAAATTATAAATCTAGATTTGGATCTATACCTGTACTCACCATAAGCCATCCATTTAAATAGGAATATCTGCTGTAGAGGTAGCTTCGAGTAAAAAATGAGGTCTGCAGATGCTGGAGATCACAGCTGCAAATGTGTTGCTGGTCAAAGCACAGCAGGTTAGGCAGCATCTCAGGAATAGAGAATTCGACGTTTCGAGCATAAGCCCTTCATCAGGCTGATGAAGGGCTTATGCTCGAAACGTCGAATTCTCTATTCCTGAGATGCTGCCTAACCTGCTGTGCTTTGACCAGCAACACATTTGCAGCTGTAGAGGTAGCTTTAAAATTTCAATCAGATATTCCATATGTACGAATAAGGATAGCTGAAAGGAAACTTCTTAATGTTAGTTATACCTATTTCCTAATTATTCATTTTAGAAGAATAAAATCTTTCAAGCAAAAGCAAATGCAGACAATAGTTAAATCTCCAGGGCAAGAAGCTAACAGAGAGTAGTGTGAATTGCTAAGAAACAATGTGAATGGAGCGTATGAAAGATGAAATAACTCCACTGAGGCCAGCATCCTGTATTTACACATCATAATACTAGACACTAGTCCAGCTCTCTCAAAGCCAGCTCACAGAGTGAACAGAAGCTCTGGCGCTTCCGGTTTTTTTGGTGTGTGTGCAGGTGCGCTTCCGTTTATTATTTTATTCAACAAATTACAAACCAGTTTACAATAAACATTTACAGCTGTACAAGAGACAGCAATTTTACAAGGGAGGGGATCAGCAAAGCTAGGCTCCAAACCCTACCGTTCAACCATTTTACAGGGAGATGAGGACAACCCTCAAATCCCGCGCTTCCGTTTATATCTGTCAGCCAGTGCTCCCTGATTGGACCAAGATAACAACCCCAGTCAAGGAATTCATGTTCTACGAAGTCCAATTAGTTGATCTTGTTACAACAACTAGAAAACATTAGTATGCAGACAGGCTCAGGTTTCTGAACTGAGCGCAGTCTTTATAACCTTATAAGCAGTTTCACCTAATTCATGTGATTCTTTAGTCATGTTGTGCATTTTGCACTAAACAGTTCAAAAGAGAGCAACAAAAACTGAAACAGTTCTTTAAATTTAATATAATTCAGTTTTTAAACAAAATTCCTTGTTCCACTTATGAAATTGCAAATATCATTGCCCCCTTCTTAGATCTCCTTCCACACACATGCGGTCCCAGTATGGGTGACAAGATTGTTTCCAGTCAGTAGAAGCATCACATTAAGTTAATTAAGAGAACCTCATGCCAGTCTTCCCACTATTTTTTACTTCTTTTTCAAACACTGATCACAATCAACCAACAAAGACAGAGTTCAGAATCCTGACTGTTAATCATTACCTAGTATCTAATGACTGATTTTAGTTAAAAGAAAGGAAATTATTTTTGAACTAAGGTAATAAGCTATTATTCATGCCTTGACAAATAGATGGGGAGCAGCATAAAGCAACTCAATTTCCAGCACAGCAATGCTTTTGGGAAAGTAGCAATTTGTTTTAGAGGACATACACTGAAAATTAAATCTCTGTAATTTATGTATTAAATCAGTAAAAGTGAAAAATGTTAGCAGTTGACATTTTTGAACATCATTCAGCAACACACTATGGGCACATTTCCAAAAATGACAGCAGTCTTTGAAATGAAAAAAAAATATTGTTCTACACCAAGGGATGAACTCAATGGAACTAACATAAATCTCCTGCATTACAGACCTCCATTAGTTTATACTCCTTAAACTTGATGCCAGTTCTTTTTTTTAAACTACATAGAAACGTTTATTTTAAAATTCACACTATTCTGATTCAGAAATAAAAGATGTGCTCAGAAGGACCTCCATATCTGGTCTGACAATGAAGTGAGAGTGTTCAAAAGTATTCCGTTCCATTCAATTTTCAGGGTATGGTATAATTATTGTACCAAAAAAGGAATACAATGTGAGAAAACAGCTGGCAGTAAACTAAGATACATTTCCTGGGGAATTCCTTACATTACCAAGGGAAAACTGACGGTTATGTAAATAAAGCATAATATTGATCCCTGCTGTTCTAGATTAAGTTTAGTTTGCAGGAATCCATTTTATGGATAAAAAGATGAAGCAGCTACTCACCAATTACACTTCCCCTGCTGAATAGTATGAAATAATTTTAATTAGCTATCATTAAAACAAACAACTGTAAAACAGCCTCAATTCTGTTCAAAAACTAAATTAAAAATTTTGCTGATGAAACTAAATGATTAACAATAGACATTGACGTCATTCAGGTTTACATACCAATAAACTGAATATCCAAATAAGGGGAAGTATGTAATAGAAAAGAAGAAAAAATTGAATATGACAGAGGACGGATCTATTTGATTCTTATAGGAGATGGAAACAATACTGTTAGGGAAGAAAGATTTTTTAAAAAAGTAGTACCATAAAATTGGAAAAAATACGACTGAGGCTGAAAGTTGCAGATTTTTGCAGAAGAACAAAACCTATGTAAACAACAAGATGGGTTGGGCAGCTTTAATAAATGGGAAATATTTAGCAACAGACTATTTTTTTAACTGGGCTATATAATAGTGAGAGCGGAGTAGATCTTATGCATGAAAAAACAATTGGGATTATTGGTACTCAATATAAAGGATTGAAAGTAACAGCATTTCAGAGTAAGGAAGGTGTTAACTCTTAAGTAATTAAAAAGTATGGACAGCATACACAGAGGAACTGTATGCAAAAAAAAATGCTAAAATCTGGAATGATAGAACTAAAAGAGAATAACATTAACTTCAATTTAATTCATCCATACTTGACAGTGAGATAAGAGCAACAATAAATGATAAAATCTGGAAAAGCAGCTGGAAGAGATGAAATATATGCAGAATTTATTAACAACAAGGAAAGGACGTACAGAAATGTTTACCAAGCTGTGCAAAGATATCTATTTACAGAATAATGGTCGGAGAATTACATGCTGACAATAATGATCATCTTAAGAAAGAAGTCAATGGCATGCTGACGTGCTGACTTTGGCCAACAAGTTCGATTGCCCATGCATGAAAAGCGTGTTGAAAATTCTAATAAACATTGCTGAAAAGAGACAAAATGCTGAAACTTTCCATTTTGTACACACCTGAACTGAGATGGAAGAAACCAAATCTAGAAAGGGAATATTATTTTATGCATGAAAAGGGGCTGTTGATTGGTCAGACCATGGAGATACAGCAGGAACTGCTAACTTTCAATATTCTTATTTCCAACACATACGCCCTATTTGCAAATTGTTGCTGCCCTCCAAAGTGTTGTTTTTTTTGCAGGCCAGCTCTGATGAGTGCAAGGTGAAAAAAATTGATTTTGTGTTTCTTTTTAGCAATGCTTATGTTCTTTATTGTTGAGCAATTAATTGTAATATAGAGAGTGGCTAGGGAGATGCAGAATCACATTGAAGGTATCCAATTTCTGTGAGGAAGGAGGACTTGAGAAACAATGGGAATTATAAGATTAATGAGTGAATGCAGGTGTTCTAACACACAAGTGTTTCTTTTTTAGACTTTATAAATGTATTTGACCAGATTGACTGGATTAAACACTTGACATTGCTTGCAGACATTGGAACAGACTGGAGAAATACACAGATAATAAGAAATGGGATAAACAACAACAATGTGATTAGTCAATAGGGAGTTGAAACTATGGAGAATTGGAACAGGAGTACAAAACGGATGCTGGTTATCACTTTCATCTTCAATGTTGATATCGAAACATTGATTAAAGAAACATTTGAAAACAGAGAATTTGGGATTATGGCTGAAAATGTGTTGCTGGTTAAAGCACAGCAGGTCAGGCAGCATCCAAGGAACAGGAAATTCGACGTTTCGGGCCAGAGGCCTTCATCAGGAATGTCGTGAAGGAATTTGGGATTATGATTTGGGAGAAAATGAAAAGATTAGTGCAAACTTGAGATTGCCAAATAGTTGCAGCAAGCAGAGATGTTGTATTCCAAGAACTATTAGATAGACCAGTAAAGAGCACATGAGAACATTGGAATGAAAATGAACATTGGAAAAACCAAAGTGATGCACAACTCAAAATCGGCAAGAAATATTCATGTATTCATAGAGGAAATCGAACTAGAAGAAGCACAGGTGCAAGTCTTTAGGAAGCATAATATTTGCTGATTGTAAGTGAAACAGAGTTCAGAACACAGATTGCTATGGTGAAAGCTGAATACAGGAAGAAGAGACAGTTGCTAACTTGAAAGCTGAATGAACAGTCCAAACAATGACTTGGAAATGACTTGGGTTGCTTGTACGGATTTGAGACCTGACCTTATTGAAATAGCAGATTAATTTGTACAAAATGTCTTAATATGGGTTTTACGGAGAATTGAAAGGATTAGTGAGACAGAAAAAGTAACAATGGATGAAATGGTGAGGAGAACAAATGAAACAAAATACTTGCTGAATGCAATTAGTAAAAAGCATAGACTGGGCACGTGCATATCTCGAAGGAAACAGACTTGAAAAAGATCTTATGAATGGAAGATTAAGGATAAAGACAAAGAGGAAGCACAAAAATATCAATGCTATATGGGTATAAAACTGAAGGAAATTATGGAATATGAAAACACAGGCACAAGAATGAGAGACTAGAAGAAGGCTATGATCTCAGGTCTTGCCTTTGGGTGAAGTACACATGACTACATGATAATTATTTGGTACAATAGCCAGAAAAGTTTGGAAAATGACAGTCAGTTTGGCTGCTATTTCCTGCCTTGCTTTTCTTAGCAACCTGGTTTACATATCATCCAGACCTGACACGCATCCAATTTCACAGGTGCTAAATATTATATTCCTTCAGTCAGTCTGATAGTCTCAACTTCCTTAACTACAATGTCCCCCTCTTTTGTAAAGCCAAATTCCAAGTATTCATTAGGAATCATTAACATATCAGTTTCCTCCAAAATCACAGACATATTTTATGGCCTGAAGACTTGCCTAAGACCTAATAGAATGAGAGAACAGATGATGGATATATTAATTAAGAGCTAACTGGGTCTGAATCGGTTGTATAAATATGGAGAGCTAGTCATCAGTAGTGTGAATGTTTTATGGAATGTGGTTACCTAAAATTAGGCTCTCATTAAAACGTTCTCTGCATTCTGTTTAAACAATGTTATCTTATAGTGAATAACATTAACTTTTTTTTGTTCTTTAAGTATTTACAATGCATCATTATGTTTCCTTTGATTTCACTTGTCATTCCGTTCCTTTTTGTGCTCCCCTAATTTGCATCATGAAAATGTGATTTCATGCCAAAGATTGCTTTTTAACACACTGGCTGGAAAAAAATGAATGAAGATTTTTAAAACAGATTTTAAAAACATGACCGAAAAGTAACTTGAACTCCCAGCTGAAAATGTGTTGCTGGAAAAGTGCAGCAGGTCAGGCAGCATCCAAGGAGCAGGAGAGTCGATGTTTCGGGCATGAGCCCTTCTTCAGTGACCTGCTGCGCTTTTCTAGCAACACATTTTCAGCTCTGATCTCCAGCATCTGCAGTCCTCTCTTTCTCCTAACTTGAACTCCCAGCCAAGATGGCCAATTAATTTCCATTACATTTCACACTCTAATCCCCATTAGATGGCAAGTCATTGTTTACAAAGACTCACCAAAAAGAATGTCACCAGAGGACTGTGAAAAAACTCTCACCTGTGCTCAACCGGACTCTCCAACTCATCCTTCCCCCTCTGTCTTCACTTTCCACTCCTCCATTTTCTGTATTCAAAGTACATGCTTTTCCATTTCTGCCACCTCCAGCAGGAAATCACTATCAGACACATCTTCCCCTCTCCTTCACTGTCAACATATCAAAGGGACCATTCCCTCCATGATACCATGCTTGATTTCTCCATTACCAATAAAAAGTCCTCACTCTCCATGGCACCTTCCCATGCAATCATTGAAAGTGTAACACTTGCCCATTCACTTCCTTCCTCTTCACTGTACAGCACCCCAAACACATCTTTCAGGTGAAGCAGCATTTTATTTGCACTTCTTTCACTATTGTCTATGGTATTCTTGCTTGCCTCATTTACATTGTCGAGACCAAATGTAAACTGGGCTGTCAAGGCTGGATTTTTAAGGATATTCAAGGCTGAGATAAATAAATATATATGTTCTTTGATTTCCAGGGTGGATGTAGATTTGAGAGTATCACTAATCTTCATGGCAATGTATTTGTTTTGAGCCTTTGTTATTGCCTCCAAATGCCTTCCACATCTTCGACAGCGATTTACTTTCACGTAGCTGTTTCCAGTCCCCATTTTACAAAATCACATTGCATCTGCCCTTCCCTTGTTAATGTTCTTACTGCTACAGAGGCCTCCATCTTCAGGGTTCTTTTAAATGAAGTTTTGGCAAACATCAGCAAGTTTCATGACTCTAAATAGAGTATATTATAGGATGATCCCAAATGAATTCAGACACCAAACCCATATCATTAACATGCTATTGGTTTGCTCAAATATTTCCTTGATGCTGAAATGTTTGTTTTTATCCCGGTGACCACATTATGTCATGGGATACCAATCGCTTATCATGACTCACCATTACCAATTATTGTCTGAACTTTTCAGTCCCTAACTCAAGTTTTGTCTTTCTGGATCAAAAGAGATCTGGGTGACCGAGTGCCTCAAAATGGAAATTTTAAGGCAACACACAGTGAAATAAAAATTAACTAGCACAACATGGTGCAAGTGATCACAAACAAGGGTTTGAATACTTTGTTGTTGATGTAAGTTGCAGTATTTAGCAAAGTAATAGGTAAGGCCATATGGTTGCAATTTATGCAACAACAAAAAAAAAGAACTTGCTGGAGAAACTCAGCAAGTCTGGTAGCATCTGTACAGAGAAAGCAGAGTCAACATTTCATGTCCTGTGACCCTTCATCAACTCGTTCTCATAACATTTGGCATAATTCAATGAGAGGCCTTCTGACAAACTGAAACTTTCACAGGTAACTGCTACTCAGCGAATTGCTTGTATATTGAGTGATGGCTCATGTCTCGGTTAGGGCTACTCATATTCAATGCTTCTGATAGGCATTTTTTTCCCTAAATACAATGATGCAGAGAAATTGTAGAAATGGTAGCTGCCTAATGTGCCCTGTCTGAAAAACCTTCACTTCCCTCTCTTTTCAATCTACAAAGCCATAAGACTATAAGGCATAAAAGCAGAAAATAGCCATTCAGCCCATCGAGTCTGCTCTGCCATTCAATCATGGCTGATAGGTTTTTCAACCCCATTTTCCTGCTTTCTTCCCATGTCCTTTGATCACCTTTGGCAATCAAGAGCTTACCTGTTTTAAATATACTCAATGACCTGGCCTCCACAGCCTGCTGTGGCAATGAATTCTACAGATTCACCACAATCTGCCTGAAGAAGTTTCTCCTACTCATTCTAAAGGGTCTTTCCTTTACTCTTTCCTTTATTCTAAGGCTGTGCAACTTAAAATATAAGTCATAACAACTAACAAATAACAAACAGTGAAATTCACAACTGGTCTTGGAGGAACCTGTTTGGGCGAAGTCACAGCACAGAAACAGATAAGTGAATTGTTTTAAGTGTGGCCTACAGAAAATCTGCAATAGTGAGTAGAGTGGGTTCTTTCTTGATTCTATGTTTTTTGAGATATGTCTCTTGATTAAACTTAAAATATCAGCCATAACAATTAAGTCAATTAAGTTAACAATTAAGTTAACCTGGGGCAGTGTTTTGTAGAGAAATTAGACAGTGGTATTTTCAGGGTGTGTGGGTCTGTAGATTGTGAAGGAGCAAAAATGGCCTTTAGTTGTGTGATATGCGCTTCTTGTCAGATGTGGGCGTTTAAGGAGAGTTTACGGGTTACTGAGGATTATATCTGCAATAAATGCTATTGGTTGCGATCCTATCAGCTTGAATGGATCGGTTGGAGAGACAGTTAGAGGCAATGAGGAATTTGCAACAGCAACGGTATATGATGGATGGCATTTATAGGAAGTGGGTGGAAGTCTCAGATACAGTCACATAGATGGGTTAACTCCAGGAATGGTAAAAGAGGTAGGCAAGAAGTGCAGGAGTCTTCTGTGGCTATCCCCATTTCAAATAAGTATGCTGTTTTGGAAAATGTAGGGCGTGATCGATTCACAAGTGAAGATAGCACGACCAGCCAAGTTTATGGTATTGAGACTGGCTCTAATGCAACGAGGGGTACGTTGGTTTCCAAGTGTTAGGGGACTTTCTTGGAGGAGCTGAAAATGTGTTGCTGGTTAAAGCACAGCAGGTCAGGCAGCATCCAAGGAACAGGAAATTCGACATTTCGGGCCAGAGCCCTTCTTGGAGGAACCCTGCTTGGGCGAAGTCACAGCACAGAAACTCTGTCTGAGGTAGAGACAGACATTTTCGTGGCCAGCAGCAAAAAATCAGAATGGTGTTTTGCTTCCCTGGAGGATCAAGGATGTCTCAAAGAGGGAGCAGAATGTTCTCAAGGGGGAGAGGGGCCACATTGGAACCAACGACATAGGAAGGGAAAAGGTTGAGATTCTGAAAGGTGATTACAGACAGTTAGGGAGGAATTTAAAAAGGAGGTCCTCGAGAGTAGTAATATCAGGATTACTCCTGGTGCTACAAACTAGTGAGGGCAGGAATAGGAGGATAGCGCAGATGAATGCATGGCTGAGGAGCAGGTGTATGGGAGAATGATTCACATTTTTGGATCATTGGAATCTCTTTTGGGGTAGAGATGACCTGTACAAGAAGGACAGATTGCACCTAAATTGGAATGGGACTAATATACTGGCAGGGAGATTTGCTAGAGCTGCTCAGGAGGATTTAAACTAGTAAGGTGGAGGAGTGGGACCCAGAGAGATAGTGAGGAAAGAGATCAATCTGACACTGGTACAGTTGAGGACAGAAATGAGTCAAACAGGCAGGGATAAGGTAGGACTGATAAATTAAACTGCATTTATTACGATGCAAGGGGCCTAACAGGGAAGGCAGATGAACTCAGAGCATGGTTAGGAACATGGGACTGGGATATCATAGCAATTACAGAAACATGGCTCTGGGTAGGCAGGACTGGCAGCTTAATGTTCCAGGATACAAATGTTACAGGAAGGACAGAAAGGGAGGCAAAGGAGGAGGGGGAGTGGCGTTTTTGATAAGGCAGAGCATTACAGCTGTACCAAGGGAGGATATTCCTGGAAATACATCCAGGAAAGTTATTTAGATGGAACTGAGAAATAAGAAAGGGATGATCACCTTATTGGGAATGTTAAACCCCCTAATAGAGGGAAATTGAGCAACAAACTTGTAAGGATATCTCAGTTATCTGTAAGAATAATAAGGTGGTTATGGTAGGGGATTTTAACTTTCCAAATATAGACTGGGACTGCCACAGTGTTAAGGGTTAAGATGGAGAGGAATTTGTTAAGTGTGTACAAGGAAATTTTCTGATTCAGTATGTGGATGTACCTACTAGAGAAGGAGCAAAACTTGACCTATTCTTGGGAAATAAGGCAGGGCAGGTGACTGAGGTGTCAGTGGGGGAGCACTTTGGGGCCAGCGACCATAATTCTATTAGATTTAAAATAATGATGGAAAAGGACAGACCAGATCTAAAAGTTGAAGTTCTAAATTGGAGAAAGGCCAATTTGGACGGTATTAGGCAAGAACTTTCGAAAGCTGATTGGAGGCAGATTTTTGCAGGTAAAGGAATGACTGGAAAATGGGAAGCCTTCAGAAATGAGATAACAAGAATCCAGAGAAAGTATATTCCTGTTAGGGTGAAAGGAAAGGCTGGTGGGTATAGGGAATGCTGGATGACTAAAGAAATTGAGGGTTTGGATGAGAAAAAGAAGGAAGGTTGAGAAAAAGATGTCAGATATAGTCTGGATAGATCGAGTGAATCCTTAGAAGAGCATAAAGGCAGTGGGAGTATACTTAAAAGAGAAATCAGGAGGGCAAAAAGGGGACATGAGATAACTTTGGCAAATAGAACTAAAGAAAATCCAAAGGGTTTTTACAAATACATTAAGGACAAAAGGGTAACTAGGGAGAGAATAGGGCCCCTCAAAGATCAGCAAGATGGCCTTTGTGTGGAGCCATAGAAAATGGAGGAGATACTAAACAAGTATTTTGCATCAGTATTTACATGGAAGATATAGAATATAGGACATGGGAGATATAGAATGTAAGGAAATAGATGGTGACATCTTGAAAAATGTCCATATTTCAGAGGAGGAATTGCTGGATGTCTTGAAACACATAAAAGTGGATAAATCCCCCAGGACCTGATCAGGTGTACCTTAGAACTCTGTGGGAAGCTAGGGAAGTGATTGCTGGGCCTCTTGCTGAGGTATTTCTATCATAGATAGTCACAGGTGAGGTGCCAGAAGACTGGAGGTTGGCTAACGTGGTGCCACTGTTTAAGAAGGGTGGTAAGGACAAGCCAGGGGACTATAGACCAGTGAGCCTGACTTCGGTGGTGGGCAAGTTGTTGGAGGGAATCCTGAGGGACAGGATATACATATATTTAGAAAGGCAAGGACTGATTAGGGATAGTCAGCATGGCTTTGTGTGTGGGAAATCATGTCTCACAAACTTGATTGAGGTTTTTGAAGAAGTAACAAAGAGGATTGATGAGGGCAGAATGGTAGGTGTGATCTATATAGACTTCAGTAAGGCGTTCGACAAGGTTTCCCATGGGAGACTAGTTAGCAAGGTTAGATCTCACGGAATACAGGGAGAACGAGCCATTTGGGTACAGAACTGGCTCAAATGTAGGAGACAGAGGGTGGTGGTGGAGGGTTTTTCAGACTGGAGTGCCACAAAGATCAGTGATGTGTCTGCTATTTTTCATCATTTATATAAATGATTTGGATATGAGCATAAGGGGTGTAGTTAATAAGTTTGCAGATGACACCAAAATTGGCGCTGTAGTGGACAACGAAGAAGGTTACCTCAGATTACATCAGGATCTTGATCAGATGGGCCAATGGACAGATGGAGTTTAATTCAGATAAATGTGAGATGCTGCATTTTGGGAAAGCAAATCTTAGCAGGACTTATACACTTAATGGTAAGGTCCTAGGGAGTGTTACTGAACAAAGAGACCTTGGGGTGCAGGTTCATAGCTCCTTGAAAGTGGACTCACAGGTAGATAGGATAGTGAAGAAGGCATTTGGTATGCTTTCTTTTATTGGTCAGAATATTGAGTATAGGCATTGGGAGGTTATGTTCCACCTGTACAGGACATTGGTTAGGCCACTGTTGGAATATTGCATGCAATTCTGGTCTCCTTCCTATCAGAAAGGTGTTGTGTAACTTTAAAGGGTTCAGAAAAGATTTATAAGGATGTTGCCAGGGTTGGAGGTTTTGAGCTATAGGGAGAGGCTGACCAGGGTGGGGCTGTTTTCCCTTGAGCGTCGGAGGCTGAGGGGTGAGCTTATAGAGGTTTACAAAATTATGAGGGGCATGGATATGACAAAGAGACAATGTCTTTTCCTTGGGGTGGGGGAGTCCAGAACTAGAGGGCATAGGTTTAGGGTGAGAGGGCAAAGATATAAAAGAGACCTAAGGGGCAACGTTTTCATGCAGAAGGTGGTACGTGTATGGAATGAGCTGCTAGAGGATGTGGTGGAGGCTAGTACAATTGCAACATTTAAAAGGCATTTGGATGGATATATGAATAGGAAGGGTTTGGAGGGGTGCAGGTAGGACTAGATTGGGTTGGGTTATCTCGTCAGCATGAATGGGTTGGACCGAAGGGTTTGTTTCCATGCTGTACATCTCTATGTCTCTATGAGTCTAACATCGTATTCCCTTCCTAACTACCAAATCAATCTGCAAGTTTACCTTAAGAGAAACCTATCTAGAACCCCCAAGTCCCTTTGCACTTCAGATTTCTGAATTTTCTCTTCATTTATAAAGTAGTCTCTGGCTCTATTCTTCCTCCCAAAGTGCATGAACTCACACTTGCACATTGTATTTCATCTGTCACTTCCTTACCTTCTCTCCTAATCTGTTGAAATCTTTCTGCTGCCTCCCTGTCTTCATTTAGCTGTCCCACCCCCTGTCTTTCTATCATCTGCAAATGTAGCCAGAATACCCTCAGTTCCTTCATCTAGATCGTTTATATATAAAGTGAAAGGATGTGGTCCCAATAATGACCCTGTGGAACACCACTAGTCACTGGCTTCCATCCTGAGAAGCGCCATTTCATCCCCATTTTCTGCCTTCTGCCAGACAGCCAAGCTTTTATCTATTCAACCTTGCCTCTTATACTATGCCCTCTTATCCTACTCAGCAGCCTCCTGTATGGCACCTTATCAAAGGCCTTCTGGAAGTCCAACTAGATATCATCCATTGGCTCTCCTTGGTCTAACCTGCCCATTACCTCCCCAAGGAATTCTAACAGATTTGTCAAGCATAACCTCCCCTTGATGAAACCATGCTGACTTTACCATGCACTTCCAAGTATTCAGAAATCTCAATCTTCTCAATGGACTCCAAAATCTTACTAATGTCTGAAGTCAAGCTAATCAGCAAACATCATCTCTCCAAACTCAGATTCAAACACAGTTAACCATCACCCCTCCAAACTCAGAGTTGAACTTAGCCCTTCACCCCTCAGTTGGAAAATGAAGTAATTGGGAGAAAGAAGTATGCAGGCCATTCTGAAGAAGATCCATCCTTCCAGAAACTTCCTTATTTCTGCAATCATCTGATAATTGTAATCCTTTCTAGTGATGACAATCAATTGGACAAGATGGGTAGAGGGTCTTGGGAGTGGATTATTCCACTCTCTGGGTGAGTAACTGATTACACTCTCCCCCCTCTTTCACAGTATGAACTGTGAACACTGCAGCTCTGCTCCACCTTCTCCAAGGCAACTAGGGATGGGTAATAAATGCAGGCCCGGGCTAGCCCAGTGACACACATACCCAGGAATGAGTAAAAGGCCCTGGTGGAGTGAGGATCAAGTTAGATGGGGGCGGTTAGGCTCCACCAGGATGACTGGGACTGAGGTCAGAGGAGCTGGGGTGGCAAGTACACTGCATCCAGAGCAGAAGTTTCAAAACACAGATAAATCTTGCCCCCAGCAGAATGTTTCAGTGATTGCCTGGTTGATGGGAGGCTGAACACCTGAAAGGAAATTTGTCCATATAACCCAAAAAAATGCTTCTCCCCTCAGTTTGAGTCCCACACCATTCTCCATTGCCAGAATATATATAAGTATTAAAGCCAAACAGTGAATTATATTGAAAGCATGAATATGTATCTTGACTTGAAACTTAAAAGTCTGCAACTAATTGAAGATAAGAACAAGTGATGAGAGCATTTAGCATTTGCATAGCTTTGCTGTATCAATTCAACATTATTACAATTATACAAACCTCTTCCTTGAGGTTTTTCTCTGCCTGGTTGATGCTCTATAACTGGTTGGGCGGCACGGTGGCACAGTGGGGGCGGCACGGTGGCACAGTGGTTAGCACTGCTGCCTCACAGCGCCAGGGACCTGGGTTCAATTCCCGCCTCAGGCGACTGACTGTGTGGAGTTTGCACGTTCTCCACGTGTCTGCGTGGGTTTCCTCCGGGTGCTCCGGTTTCCTCCCACAGTCCAAAGATGTGCGGGTCAGGTGAATTGGCCATGCTAAATTGCCCGTAGTGTTAGGTAAGGGGTACATGTAGGGGTATGGGTGGGTTGCGCGTCGGTGTGGACTTGTTGGGCCGAAGGGCCTGTTTCCACACTGTAAGTAATCTAATCTAATCTAATACTGCTCCAATTTCAATCTGATTCTCACCTAGGGGCGGCACGGTGGCACAGTGGTTAGCACTGCTGCCTCACAGCGCCTGTAGATCCGGGTTCAATTCCCGACTCAGGCGACTGACTGTGTGGAGTTTGCACGTTCTCCCCGTGTCTGCGTGGGTTTCCTCCGGGTGCTCCGGTTTCCTCCCACAGCCCAAAGATGTGCGGGTCAGGTGAATTGGCCAAGCTAAATTGCCCGTAGTGTTAGGTAAGGGGTAAATGTAGGGGTATGGGTGGGTTGCGCTTCGGCGGGTCGGTGTGGACTTGTTGGGCCGAAGGGCCTGTTTCCACACTGTAAGTCTAATCTAATCTAAAAAAACTACAAAGCTGAAAAATATATCTTTATTAACAGCTTTCATCTATGGAGATGAAAACTGCTCTGAAAAGTCTGCTCACATTTTGATAGATGAGACAAAATCCACCACAGTAGCAAAGGGCACTACTACATTGTGAAACAATCAACAACATTCAAATGTAAAAGAAACACAATATTTATTTAAGAAAAAAAGTTAATATGCCCCACCTCTTAAATCAACAGATCCTTGAGAAAAGTTCCAGCATCTGCATCTGCACCTTGACCAAAGCGTTATCAGACTCAAAACATTACCTCTGTTTCCTGCACAGTTCTGCCAGACCTACTGGTTTCACTAGCAATGTCTCATTTGATTTCAGATTTCTCGCATCCACAGTTCTTTATTTTGTTTGACCGAAAGTGAATCATTTCTTCCTTGGGCGATACCCTACTTTATACCAGTTTTTTAAAAAAACCTGTTAGTTTCTGAGATATAGGAGAGATTTTCAGGACCACAGTGGTCAACTCAAGTTGTTTTCTTTTGCCTTAGCATACAAGCCATATCCTGAATATTATTGTTTTTGCTCTAGCAGTTTGGGTACAGCATGGTGTCAGGTGTATTGGTCCGAGACACAGATCCAAATCAGTCACAAAGGCTGTTGAGTGCCGAAATGGGCTGTTTAAAAGCCATGTCTAGTTCCCTGGACTTCGACTCAATAGTTTTTTTGATAAATTTTGCCCTCTCGGCCTTATACTTAACCCCCCACCAACTATTTATGCCCACAAAAATCAATTTACACCAACCCACACTCCTCGTAACCCAACATCCAATTCATGCTAACCAACCCATTACCAGGACACCTTATAATCCTTATGACAACATAATGCGAACTCACTTCAATTCATGCATTCCCTACGCACCATTTTCTATCTTGTAAACTAATGCCTAACTCACCCTGAATCTCGTATACAAATTTTAGAAGGGTTGCTGAAATGAAGTTCTATGTACTTACTGTAGGGTTCAATATCTAAAGAACACTTAGATCTGTTCAGCTGTATTCAAATTGTGAATTTACAAACTCCTATACCTCACTGTAATAATGATAGATTGTGGAAAGCAATCAACAACAAATAATACACCATACTTAAATGGTGTCGAATCCTCTACAACTCCAAGAAACTCTAACCACATTGCTTACAGTCTAACAGGGGAAAAATAATACCTTTGAGGAGAAAGTGAGGTCTGCAGATGCTGGAGATCAGAGCTGAAAATGTGTTGGTGGAAAAGCGCAGCAGGTCAGGCAGCATCCAAGGAACAGGAAATTCGACGTTTCAGGCATAAGCCCTTCTTCAGCCCTTCCTGAAGAAGGGCTTATGCCCGAAATGTCGAATTTCGTGTTCCTTGGATGCTGCCTGACCTGCTGCGCTTTTCCAGCAACACATTTTCAGCAAAAATAATACCTTTACCTACATTCAATGATGGAGGTTATGATGGTCTGGTTCAGAACATATATCTACTAGGAACGGATGGATTATTGTGTTTGAAAATATTCAAAATACAAAATTGTCAGGTTCAGTTTTGTTGCTTCAAACAATTATTTGTATTTTGTTTTACTACCAATCGGAAACTAATTATTTTATCCTGCTTTTTATTCAGATGAGTATTGGAAACTCACCATGAGAAAGAAGGTAAGATCTTGTGTTTCAAAATAAAACATCTTTAAAATATAAAATAAAATTGACAGAGAATTGCAGAGATTAGGACATTGAGTCAGGATATGCAAGAATGACTTGGAACAAAGTATTAGAAACACTTTATTGACAATGTTTTCAACAACGTCATTTTTTTCCTACTTTACAATATAATTTGAGTGTTATTCCAGTTTCAGGAAAATATTTAGCTTCATAGCACTTGAGCAGAAATCATTGACAGGCGCAGGGTGTACAGAAATCTTACTTTGGTGGTGGGTAAGTTGTTGAAAACAAATCTGAAAAATATGATTTATATGCATTTGGAGAGGCATGATTAGAGATAGTCAATGTGGTTTTGTGTAAGGGAAATGTGTCATGTCTCACAAACTTGAGTTTCTTGCAAATAACCAAGAAGATTAATGAGGGGCAGAGTGATAGACATTGTTTTCTTGGACTTCACTAAATCCTTTGACAAGGTTCCGCATGGTAGACTAATTAGCAAAGTTAGATCAGATAGGATTCAGGGTAAGCTTGCCAATTGAATACTGAATTGGCTTCATGGCAGGAGACAGTGAGTGATGGTGGAGGGTTGTTTTTCAGACTGGAGGCCTATAACCAGTGGTGTTCCATAGTTAATAGTGCAAGGTCCACTTTTGTTTGTCATTTATATAAATGATTTAGAAAATAACATAGGAAGTATGGTTAGTAAGTTTGCTGATGACACCAAGATTGGTGGTATAATGGTCAATGAAGAATGTTATCTAAGAGATCTTAATCAATTGGGTCAATGGGCTGAAGAGTAGCAGATAGAGTTTAATTTAGATAAGTGTGAAATATTGCATTTCAGTAAAACAAATAAAGGCAAGACTTATACAATTAAATGTAAGGCCTTGAGCAGAGAGACCTAGGGGTTCAGGTACATAATTCTTCGAAGTTTGTATCACATATAGATAAGGTGGTTAAGAAAGTGTTTAGCATGCTTGCCTTCTTTGCTCACGTCTTTGAGGAAATAAGTTGGGGCATTATGTTGAGGTTGTACAGGATTTTAATGAGGCATCTTCTGGAATATTGCGCCCAGTTCTGGTTTCCCTGTAATAGGAGGGATATTATTCAGCTCGAGAGTGTTCAGAGAAGATTTACCAGAATGTTTGCAGGAATAGAGGGTTTGACTTATAAGGTGAGGCTGGATAGGCTGAAACTTTTTTTCACTGAAGCATAGGAGATTGAGAGCTGATCTTATAGAGGTTTATAAAATAATTAGAAGTATAGATAAGGTGAATGCTGGTGTCTTTTCCCGAGGCTGGGGAATTTCAAGACTAGGGGACATATTTTTAAGGTAAGAGAAGAAAGATTTAACAGAGATATGAGGGGCAATTTTTTTTTACGTAGAGAGTAGTTTGTGTTTGAAATGACATTCAGAGGTGGATAAGTGTACAGTTACAATGTTTAAAATACATTTACATTAGTACATGAAATAAGAAGTTTTTGAAGGGATATGAGGCAAATGCAGGCAGGAGGGATTAGTTTATTTTCGAATTATGGTCAGCATGGACTGTTTCTGTGCTATATGCCTCTGACTTTATAAATTCTTGGGGTTACATTTGGGATATAGCTGCAGACCGCGTCACTGTTTTCAGACAAATCTTATTACCAATCATTGTTCCTTCAAACAACAGGCAAGGTTCTTTCAAAATCACAATTACATCATCATCTACTCTTAAAAATTTTCCAGTTGAGGCATAAGTGCCGGCACAAAAACACTGAGTAAGGTTAATTGTCATTCTTCTTGTTCTGAGTTAGAAGTGGAGTCATGAAAGGTTCAAAGCATGATAAAAGTACCTAAAGGACACCAGATTGTCATCAAACTTTAACTACTACCCAATTAGTGATCTAACCTGCGTGTATAAGGAGCCAGGCCTCTTGAGAAATCTCTTACAGTCACTCCAGATAGGTGTACACTAACTTACAGCAACGTGATATTTCATTAAAGGTTTACTTTTCATGTATCTCATGTATATTGTGACCGACAAGTCATTGTCAAAATTTCTCTTCAACAAATGGAAGTGGTGGATGAGAATACAACATTTAAAAGATGTTTGGATAAATAGGGAAGGTTTGGAGGGGTATGGGTCAGGAGCAAGCAGGTAGGACTAGTTTAGTTTGGGATTATGTTCAGCGTGGACATAAGTTGGACAAAAGAGTCTGTTTCTGTGTTTTATGACTCTATGACCCTATAAATGAACAATATAAATGAATTTGAACATTGCATTCATGACTTTCCACTACTTGAGTGGTTACATTGCTACTGGATATTGAAGCTTTAAATAAGATGACTAAATTAGAGAAACCATTTTGTAAATGACTAGCACTTGAATAATTTATTATATATTAGATTCATCCACAATACATCAACCACTACTGAATACAATTCAAGGTTGTGCAAGAAGAAGGTCCAAGCAGAATAATCATTTCAAATGCTTTGTTATTTTATGAAACAACGTTGTTTTCTGTCAATTAATATTCTATACTGGTATACTTTTCTATCTTACTACTTTAAAGAATCAATAAGAACCTGAACAGGCAGCTGTGGTACAGATATTTTGATGATACATTAGTCCTTAAAGTACTAATCTTCACTGATACTAGATTTAAACATTTGAGCTACTCAGAAACATTATTTTGATGAATAAATATACAACCTGATTTTGTATTTCTCTTCCTTACACTTGACTGTTTATACAGACAGACTTCTAATTTCAAATTAAGATAAATTATTCCTGACTAATTCAAATTCTCTGAGGAGAAGTTTGCCATTCGAGCCTAGTACTTCTGGGAAGTTATTTATGCTTTCTTCTTTGAAGACAGAACAAATACAGTTGGTTAATTGCTCTACCATTTCCTTGTCCTTCATTATCAATTCTAGCTTTTCAGACAATAAGGGGCATATATTTGTTTCACTCATCTTTTTTCTTTTTACATTCTTATACAAGCTCTAACAGTCTACTTTTATGTTCATTGCAAGCTTACTCTCTTATCCTATTCCTGCCCTCTTAATCAACTTCAACGTCCTTCTTTGCTGAATCCTAAACTGAAAATGTGTTGCTGGAAAAGCACAGCAGGTCAGGCAGCATCCAAGGAGGAGAAGAATCGATGTTTCAGGCATGAGCCCTTCTTCAGGAATGATCTGCTGCTCCTTGGATGCTGCCTGACCTGCTGCATTTTTCCAGCAACACATTTTCAGCTCTGATCTCCAGCACCTGCAGTCCTCACTTTCTCCCTGAATTCTAAACTGCCCAGTCTTCCAACTTACCACTTTATCATGCAACTTCGTATGATTTCTCTTCGAATCTAAAACTATCCTTAATTTCTTTTGTTAACCATGTTAACATATTGTGTATTTCACCCAAAAGGAAAGTACACCTGCTACAATGCACACACTCATTCCTTAAATATTAACCATTGCCAATCCAATGTCAGCATCTTGATGAGGTTACCGAGTCTATCGCAGCCAACTTGTTCCACACACCATTGTAATTTCATTTTCTTCTAGTTTTGGATTGAACCACTTCACTTTATCCTAAAGATCACTAACATAATTATTAATTAACCTTTTCTCATTCCATAAAATCCAATTTTCCATCTTTCATTTCCATCTTTGTTTCCCTCACTTGTGTCCTCAATCTGGTTTCCATCTTCCTGCCACTAGAGTTTCAACTATCCCCCACAGTAATAGTGAATGCTCTAGCGAGGCTATTTGTCCTAGTCCTACCTGGGTAGATCCAATCCTCCTGAAAATTGTTCCCAACACCTTAAAATCTACATCTCTTCCTCCTACATCATCCTGACAACTATGCATTATTTTGGTCTGTTTCCCTATTCTTGATCTTTTTCAGCATTGGGAGTAATCCCGATGTTACTATCTTTGAAGTCTATTGTTTATTTCCTAAATCCTACTGTTCTGTCAGAGAGCCACCAATTGAAATAGGATCAAATCTGATTGTCTTAGCTACTTTTGCTCAGCAATCATCCAAGTTTCCATTTCAGAGTACATTCTAGAGCAATCTATATCAAATTTACAGTGTACAATTTACTGGCCATTCGGCTAAACTGATCATTCAAGAAGCATATGAACTTCTTCCCAGCCCTCTTCACGTAACTCTGTATAGAAATCTTTCTATTCCTTTCTTCATAATGTGCTTATCTAGCATTTAAGGTGTTAAATCATCAAGCTTTTCACTTCTAACATTCCTAGTAGCTACATTCTAACCACTCCATGGATCAAGAGATTTCTCCTGAATTTCCTTTTAGATTTTTTTGGTTGCCATGTTATATTTACAGTCTCTACTCCACCCATATCTCTCTCTTAGGTCTCTTAAACAAAAGGTCTCTAGCTTGTCTTCTGTACGCATGCAAGATTTTTTGCATGATGTTATTTGTAAGAAACAGTTTTTGTTTACTAATGGAAGATCTTTCAGATTTACTTGAGTTTCTGATTACAATAGACTAGATTGTATTGCTAGTCTACACAAAATTGCTGTCTGTGAAACAAGGGCAAAAAACGGAATACATTGTAATCACATGAAATATTTTTTTGATCTAATTCTTTAATGGCCAATAGTGACAAAAATGTCATCTTAAAAACAAAAATGGACTTCTATTATGGAATGAATTGCACATGTTCCTTTGGTCAGGATCTGAGTGAAGAGCAGAAAGATTGGCAAAATCATTTTGTAGAAGTACACTTTCTACCAATCAATTACAATCCAGTTCTGTCTGCAAAGATGCTTGTAAGGCAGATCCATTTTTATATTTTTTCCGCTGATCGATAAAGGACATCAACTGGGGAATGCTACAACAGACTTAAAACTAGATGGGAAAATTGGTAAATAACAGAAGGATAAAAAGAGAATTGCTAAGTACAGATTTTGGAACAGATAAATTTAAATCTGGAGTTTGGAACACTTTTCAAGTGAGAAATGTGAACTTTAAATAAAAGGTTGTTAAAAATCTTGGCATTGCCTTTCTCCTGTAATCCAGTGAGCAGATGCACATCTTCTAATGAGCAAATGACTGACATAGGCACACTGATGATTTTGATAATAAGGTTGAGTAAAAGATCAAACACAGTGACTATTGTGCAGTATGAATAGATTGTCTCTACAGGTGAGCCAGCCCACCCTACTGTGATTACTGCAAGCTATATGAAGGCGGAATAATTGTAGGGCAAAACCTAATAAATCTGCTGCTTCCCTTTAAATTACACTGTTTCACAGCAATCCAGGTTTAAGTACTTAATTTTGAGGAAACAAGCAGTTATTTTTTTCTGTCAAAGTCATGGGGTCTAATGGGAATCAAACTCTCTTATGATACAAGTTCAGTGAATGACATATACTGTAATTGCTTGCTCAGACTAGTCAAATGAAATCCTTTGAAAAAGTGAGGATCAATTAAGTATTAAAATTGCTCTTAAGAGCAGATCATCCTGTTTCATTCTTGCTTCTTCAAAGTTCTTATGAGTTTCTGATACAAAGAGAATGCATGTTAACCTGTCAATGACTGTATTACTACACATGTGTGAACTTCCGAAATGTTTCATTCAAGTGCAGCCGCATTTTTGTATGTGGGCCAATATGCTTGTTTTTCTGACAGCTCTGAGTGACTTTTAATGAACAATGCCTAATAGAGCCTCAAATTACTGTATGTTTTTAAGGACAGATTATACAACCCCAATTTAGTTAAAGGAAATGTGTAATAGTGCAGTTATTTTATTGTGGTCCCCAAGTAACAATCACTAATACCTTGTACAAAGTTGTTAGATCCTTGCAATAATGAAGCTTACTATGCTTTAACCACTTTTGTAAGCTTGGAAAGAGAAAGAACAGCTCACCTTTCCAATCCAATCAAATGTTACTTATATCCATCAGCTTTATAAACATGGAGCATTAGATGCTGAGGGATACTCTTACAGAAATTTGTAAAATCGTGAAGGGCTTAAATAGGGTGAATAATTAAGGTCTTTTCCTCAGAGTAGGAAGGTCCAAAAGTAGAGGGCATAGGTTTAAGGTAAGAGGAGAAAGCTTTAAAAGGGACCTAAAGGGCAACTTTTTCATGCAGAGGGTGGTGTATGCATGAAATAAGCTGCCAGAGGAAGCGGTGGAGACTGGTGCAATTACAATATTAAAAGACATTTAGATAGGTAGATAACTAGGAATTGTTTAGAGGGATATGGGCCAAATGTTGGCAAATGGACAAGATTAATTTAGGATATTCGGTAGGCAAAGACGAATTATACTAAAGGGTCTGTTTCCGTGTTATAGTACAACTCTATGACTCCGTTCTTCTACCAACCTGCGATTGCATTTACACTTCAGAACAGCAGACAGCTTATCAAAATGTTTACAATCTGGCTTGATAGATTTTCTATTGCCCAAGCTGTTCAAAATAAAAGAATGCATAGTTTTCTAAAGTACGACCATCAATCCTATAGCAAATAAAATTGTGGATGCTCAAGATTTAGATGAGTGCAGGTTCCTCAGAGAATTGTAGGGTTGAAGGAGATTACAGAAATAGAAAAGGGGAAGACTATGGAGGGATTTGTGAACAATAATGAGGTTTTTAAAAATAAGCCATTGCTTGACCAGAGGCCAGTTCAGGTCAGCAAGTTGAGTCAGTGAGACTTGACTGAGTGAGGGTATGGGCAGCAGAAGTTCAAGTGGTTTCAAGTTTACGAAGCTTAGAATGTAGGAGACAAGCCAGGCTTCCTTGAATAATCAAAGTTCAAGTTAACAAAAGTATGGATGAGGATTTTGGGCAAAAGGTGAGGTGAGGCCAGGCAGAGAGCGCAGAGGAGCCTTTACAATGAATACTTTGTTTTTAAATCAATAATAATGGGACCAGGTATGAGCAGTTCCATTGAGCTAGACCATGTGAAGGGACATTGGAGGAGGAGGATTTAGTCAACTGTATCAAAGGAGGAATAATTTACCAAAATGGTAATAACTGTCAGAAGAAAAAATGTTAAAGGGGGCACTTGGATAGGTTGAAGGTAATCAGGCAGAACCAATATGGTTTTGTCAAAGGGAAATCGTGTTTATTTTGTTAGAGTTCTTTGAAGAAGTCATGCATGCTGTGGATAAAGGGGAATGAGTAGATGTACTGTATTTTGATTTCTAGATGATATTTGATATGGTGCCACATCAAAGGTTGTTGCAGAAATTAAAAGTCACAGTATAGGGGGTAACATATTAGATAGAAGATTGGCTGACTACCAGGAAACAGAGCTAGCTTTCGCTATTGTGAGGGGCCACATCATTGTCTCTGTAGCATAAAAGTCTGTAATACAGAATCGGGTAATAGACAAGTTAAAGACTTCAAGCCTGATCCTCTTAATATTGGCACTTTTCAATGTAGACACTCATTCAGTGCTGACAACAAATTCTTAGCCAACATAAATTCTAAACAAGATCATGTTAGCTAGCAGTGTTCAACTAATAATTATGAATATGGATTCAGGAGTTTTTAGATGGAATCAGAGATTAAGTAAGGATGGTAAGCCAATGAACTCACAGGAAACAGATCATGATGGATTAGAGGCAGATTGCAATACGAAAAATAAAATGTCATCCTGTGCAGAAGCTGAGGAAAAAAAACCCTAAAAAAGGCTCATTGAAAAAATTGGTAGGATACTTGAGTAGGCAGTAAAGAACCAGGATGGGAAATGAATACTGAAACAAAGTGAGTTGCACAAAGAAGGAGAGCTAAAACAGATTAAATGCTATTTCTCTAAAATGCTTTTTGGGTGATTTCCCTGTGCACAAATCAGCTGTCTTTCCCTGCAGTTGAAAAATAACTTCATATCAAATTGTATTCCATTGGCAATATGGGATGATCTGTTTGTGAGAAACGTGGTCTATACATGCAAGTTTTTTTTTCCCCATTTGACAAATCCTTAGAACAATTATTTGTGAGAATTATTTTGCATGAAAAGGAAAACTGGAGACTCACATTCAAATTATGATACCATTCAAAATTCTTGATGAAGCATAACATTCAAGAATACAGCATTTATCTAGGTTACACCAGGAGGATCCAGGTGACCAAACGCATTTATCATGGTCAGCCATATTGCTATGAAATTCATATTTTCATCCAAAAAGAGGACTTTACAAAGGTTTTGCAATGATCTTCTTAATAAAACAATATAATCAGGATTAGTGCTTACGTCGCTTTGTTTATGCAAACTGGATTGAGTATTTTGTATCGATGTAGAACAGATTTGTGCTCCAGGCAGGCCTTGCAGTAGAATTTGTAACATTAAGTGATTTCAATTCTGTTAAAATGCTAAAGAAACTTCTGGGAAAGGATGGATATAGAATGCTCCTTTTCAAAATATCAGATTATCTCAACAAGAAAAAAATATTCCACTGCCCCTGCAGCTGCTAATTCTGTCAAGGGTACATCATGTTGCTCAAAACTGAAAACACCTCATTAAAAATAAAAGAATATGTAACAAGATCTTCACAGAATTCATCCTAATTCTTTGAACCTACTATTTTAAGCATATCATAACAGTAAACTTAGCTAATAACATTCATTATACTGCCAAACTACAATTGTGATAATCCAGCTATATGGAAATCGTTTGATAAGTAATAACCTATAATTAGCACCAATGTTTTATTTCCAGATGTAATCTCAGCCAGAAATATTAAAGTCAGAAATAATGGCTCTTTAGTTGGTTTCTAACGCTGCAGCCAATCCACTGTCTACTGTTCCAAATATTTGCGGGGCAGAATTTTCCCTTTTGGAGTTAAAATATAGCAGCGAGTATGTTGGATGGCACAATTTCCACCTTCAGCAGAGGTGAGATATGTTGGCCAATTACATGCTTCTCATCTCATTATATATGCAAGGAAGGTGTTACATAGACTATTTGCCAAATTGGGTGGTGAGCCTGCTGGGGATTCCCATCACAGGTCACACATTCCAGATTCCAAGACACCACTGCCATATTTAAAGGCAAGCTAGACACCATTCCAGCCACTGCAGGTCAGGAACTGCCCTTCAGACTGTGGTGGGCACTCTTACAACATAAGTGATACCAGCAGTGATATTTCATTGAACATGCCTGGCCGTCGTTGCTGGATAGGGTCACAGAAGGACAGGACTATTTTCTTCCCAATGAATTGAATCAAGAGGCTTGGATACAGACAGTAGCTCAGTACGATGGGGCCACAGAAAGGAAAGGCAAACATGATGGAAAGAAATTTCAATGATCTCCAGTGATCACCATCTATCACCATCTTTTCTCTTGGACCTAACACTTTCAGTGCCATTACTCAGTTTGACACATCCATTGCAAACGCATAACACCAAAGCAGGCAGACTGCAAACCTCAGTGTCATGTCCATTTAAGGGCTCACATCCATCTCATCACCTTAACCTACCAAGAGTACTGACCTCTGCAATTCATACTCAGTCACAGGAGTCAGCTCTCTACAATGCATGGTTATGCTCACAAACTACTGTTTGCACCATTTCTATCATGCTCAATACTTCGCTTTTTCTCCTTGCAGAAAAGAAGCAGCCCACTGTTCGACTCAGAGGATCAAGGTCCATGGATTGGTGGTACATATTGAGCTGGTTGTTGCCTTTGAGGAAAGGATTGTCAAATGCCAGGAGAAGAGCAGGACCTTTTCTCTGGTGTTTAGGTGACAGCAATGGACCAGCAATCCAGTAAACAACACTGTTCTGCTATTCTTGGATATGTACCAGTGCTAATTCATTGCTCTGTATAAGCTTCTCTCCATCTTCACCAACTAATCCTTTCCCTTCTCAACAGGAATCTACAACTAGAAATAGGGCTACAGCCCTAGCCCCACTGTACCAGCACTAGCTCTGAGGAGGAAGCATGTGAAATGTGAGAGGATGCTCTAGTAAGACACTCATCTGCACTATCCACCAGAAAGATGCCATGAACACACGTACACATAGAAAACATAGTAACACAATCTGGTGAACACATCACCCCCACATGTCCATCCCCAAGGACTGCAGGAGATCAGACAGATGCCCAGCCCTAGATAGATGTTCCTCTGTACTCAGCCATAAGTGACACAGGAGAGAGGCACAGAAATATCAGGAAAATGGGCCAGAGACACTCAATGCAAAAGACATTCTCATTAGGCCAGGGCCACATGGGGCAAAAGCTTTTAGGGGCAATTACCAAGTCTTCAAAATCAACACAGCAGGCTCCCTCCATCCTACCTGCAGTGCTAGGGCCTGCACCTAGATGTAATGGGAGGGAGCGAAATAAAAAATACCATGTGAGGGCACATCGGGTGTTCAATCATTGTAATAACATTTGCACTTTCATAAGTATATGTCCTGTTCCACTATTTGAATATCTGTTGCAATCTTTTTGTTCCAATAGGCCCAGACTACATGGAGTGATATTGAAGGTGTGAAGCATTTTCAAAAAGCAAAAAAGAATATGAGATGTTTGTGATGTAACACAATCAACAAAATCAGTGACTGCAGAAACCCTCATCTGGGTGGAAGCCACACATCTATGACTAGGGAATTGTCAGGCACTACATAGAAATGTCAGGGCTACTAAGGCTAAAGGTAAGGTGTAAAGGAGGGCCCTGGCTGTCTAAATTGTTCACACTTCAATTGCACGTTGAGGGGAAGATTGAAATAGGTGATGCTTCCATCCCTTGCAGGAGGGAAAGGTTTGTTCTATGTCAGGACTCCAGAAAGGAACACAACTTTGTTTAAGGCAGTGAGATGGCCAACTGACAACTCAATGTTTTCTCGTTGCATAATGCTCTGGAGAAATCAAGATGCACAAATCACATTACTGCCATTGAGGATGATCAGGCATAGCAAGGGCACACCGAAGGCTCACAGCATTCTGAAGCATTGAAGGGACAGAGAAATAGAAAAGTTTATTCTCAGGATGAGTGACAACTTAGTCATCCTCATGAGGGTGCAGACCTCCTGATGTGACTCATAGCTGTTATGCTCAAGGCATATTTTCACATAAACATCCAGGAGAGTGGTACAGCTGAAGTGCTCACTGTATCACTAATACTGGGCTAGGGAAAGGTTTGTGCAGGCACTTTAGTTTACAAATAGTTGAAGTGATCAGGTCCACATTTGAAAGAAGAACTGAATGTTTTTTTGGCATATAGTAATGAACAATAAAAACACATCAATCCAACACCAACGTGGAATACATAAGACAGAGGGCTGACTGCCAACTGTACAAAATAAATTAGACATTGCAAATAGAAAGTGACCTCCTAGCTCAGACATCCTTGAAGCCTGAGGGTTTCCCTTCCCTCTTGGCCTTCCAAAACACTGCCCTGTCTTCTTCTCTTTGTCACAACTCTTTGGTCACCGAAGAACCCTCACCCTCATCTTCCTCCCCAAGGGATTCCTCTCACTTTTGAATCTCCTCCTCCTCAGGACATTCATCCATTTCCAACTCAGATTGTGGAGGGCCTAACACATCACTGTAATATGGGACATACTCTTTGGGCTGTACTGCATGGCATCCTGGTCCAGGCATTGCAACGGCACCTTCAAGAAGCTTGTGATCTGTTCCATAACTGCCCTAATAGAAACATCACCAACATATCACCTTTGCTCTGCAGGACTTCAGATTTCTTCGTGGTGTCATGAGCCAGTTTTGGAAGGGTATCCCTTCCCACTCATGAACCATTCTTGTGTATGCCAAAGGCCTCGCATGGAAGTTGGCATGTGTGAGTGCTCCAGTACCTAAAAGTTATGGCAGCTCTCTGGATATCTGGTATCGGCCTAGAAAATTTGGCTGTTTTTGCTACAAAAGTGGCATCCTTTTCTGTTTGTGAAAACCACTTGCTGGTGATAGGCACTCTCAAAACAATGTGGCTAAATGGAGTACAATTTTGGGAAATCAGTGATGAGTGAGAATTGCATCAGTAACATCTGAGCTGTACTTATAAATTAACACTCTACAGACACTCACAGACTGATGAGCAGAACAAAGGGCTGGAAATGCAGCTCAATGGTCCCTGTTCACGGGGTCCACTGAGCTATTTGATTAGATTAGATTCCCTACAGCGTGGAAACTGGCCCTTCGGCCCAACAAGTCCGCACCAACCCTCCGAAGAGTAACCCAACCACACCCATTTCCCTCTGACTAATACACCTGACACTATGGCCAATTTAGTACAACCAATTCACCTGACCTGCATATCTTTGGACTGTGGGAGAAAACCGGAGCACCTGGAGGAAACCCATTCAGACATAGGGAGAATGTGCAAATAGTCACCCAAGGCCTTGGCAACATTATGGACTGACTCCTAAAATGCCCCAGATTATATGCGACCCAACTCCCGATAGCCATATCTCATCATGCAGACTGACTTGGCAGGACAGTCATAACTGACAGCAGCCCATTCTGCAGTAAATTTGCAATATCTTCCTTAATGGCCCTCTTGTAAGGCCCACACTGCTTTTACTTAACTGCAAGGACTGACTGTGACCTTATCCCTGGACTGTACAAGCATAGAATCCAGACTTTCTTAGGACCAACTATCTGGCTGAGCATGACCAACCAATTAGATTAGAAATGTCCCAGTCATGGTCTGACTGTGGCAATATTCCCTGACAGACTGGAGTACACCCTTACTCCATTAAGCATTCCTCACTATTGTCCTTCACATATCACCATTCTCTTCAAGCATTTAACTGCTGACACATACTGCATCTCAGACATTGACACAGCCCTGTGCCATTTGGCAACAATGATCCCACTCCACACTGTCCTATTGTTGCTACATGTCTTCTTCACTGCCTCCTAATGCCACAACCTGCAGAGTTATTCCTCTCTGATAATTTTCTACCTTTGAGCCAGAGAATGCCTCTTTTCTCTGTGCGCTAACATTTTACCTCAGACTTGGAGGTACCTACTCTGGCACTTGCTTTGCACTAAAATTCTACTTCTGACAGAGGCTGCCTGCTATTTCATTGTGCGAAAACTTGCTCAGAGTCAGAGTCTGCCTGAAAATCATTATTTCACATCCAAGAAATGGTGTCTCAGTCTGCCTGCAAAAGCTTCCTGTGAGTTAGCATGTGCTTTTTGACCTTGCCCGGATAACAAAGTAACCTGATTCTGAGGCTGCTGTGTTGCTTCTACTCCATTGTGTAGATGGAGTTTCCAGGCAGATACTAAGCCCGATAACCATGGTGGTACCTGTTGCTATAGTATTGGTTCAATCTAAAGTAGAGAGAAAGAAGATGGCAGGCACAGCTTGAAGTGACACATACTCAAACCAGAGGAGCCTAGTCCCAACTACCCACTCCGTTCTTACTGTCAAGTGTTGAAGCATTGAGTTCCTTGATTTTGGGGCAGCTAATCAGAAAGTGGAGGTTGAAGGGTCTGCCTCCAATTCTTCCCTTCCTATCCTTTATTTCTGTCTCCATTTCTGGGGATAGCCTGTCTATTAACATTCTTTAGAAGCCTAAGACATTCCACAGCTACCTAGACTACACGCCTGCATCCTCGGACATCATTCCATTCTTTTAATTTCTCCATCTCAGTTGCATTTGTTTTGGTGATGCTATCTTCTGCAATGCTACTTCACACATGTCTGTTCCTCAAGCAAGGATTCCCTCGTGCCAACAATGCCACAACTGATCTAGTGGACACAGACCTCAATAGTGTCCAAGCTATTTGTGGCAGTTACGCCCTCATCCCTTCCACTCTCTCCCAGAACAACAATAGAGGTCTCCCATCCTCACTTTCCAACTTATCATCTTCAATACTCAAAGGATTATCCTCTGCCATTGTCACAACCTCCACCATGATACCACCACTGAACACATTATCAACGTTTTGCAGAGACTGCTCTCTTTGTGACACCATGGTTCACTTCTCTATTATCAAATACCTCATATCCTACTATATCAACTTGCCACATGATTATAAGAGGTTCAATAGTTCCCCTTTACGTCCTTGCTCAGCACTGTACAAAGTCCCTAATATTCCTTTCAGCTGAAGCACTGATTAACGTGTACCTTTTTGCAATTTTATCTACAATGTGGTCTCTGTCCTCTAAATGGGGGAGACCAAACACAGTCATCTCCACTCAGTCTGCAAGCATGTTGCCTACCCCTGTTTGCCTTCTGTTTAAATACACCACCTTGCTCACATTTCCATCTTAAGTCACCTGCAGAGTTTCAGTGAAGCCAAATGCAAGCTGGAGAAACAGCACCTTATCTTCTGATAGACAGAGAGCCTTCTAATCTCAACACAAGTTCAATTAACTTCAAGTCCATAAAACCATAAGACCATAAGACATAGGACTGGAAGTAAGGCCATTCGGCCCATCGAGTCCACACTGCTGATGGCTGATGGGCATTTCAACTCCACTTACCAGCATTCTCCCCATAGCCCTTAATTCCTTGTGACATCAAAAATTTATCAATCTCTGCCTTGAAGACAGTTAGCGTCCCAGCCTCCACTGCACTCTGCGGCAATGAATTCCACAGTCCCACCACTCTCTGGCTGAAGAAATGTCTCCACATTTCTGTTCTGAATTTACCCCCTCTAATTCTAAGGCTGTGTCCACGGGTCCTAGTCTCCTCACCTAACAGAAACAATTTCCTAGCGTCCACCCTTTCTAAGCCATGTATTATCTTGTAAGTTTCTATTAAATCTCCCCTCAACCTTCTGAACTCTAATGAATTCAATCCCAGGATCCTCAGCCATTTCTCGTATGTTAGACTTACCATTCCAGGGATCATCTGTGTGAATCTCTGCTGGACACGCTCCAGTGCCAGTATGTCCTTCCTGAGGTGTGGGGAGCAAAACTGGACACAGTACTCCAAATGGGGCCTAATCAGAGCTTTATACAGTCTCAGTAGCACAACAGTGCTTTTATATTCCAACCCTCTTGAGATAAAAGACAACATTGCATTCACTTTCTTAATCATGGACTCAACCTGCATGTTCACCCTTAGAGAATCCTTGACCATCACTCCCAAATCCCTTTGTACTTTGGCTTTACGAATTTTCTCACCATTTAGAAAATAGTCCATGCTTTTATTCCTTTTTCCAAAGTGCAAGACCTCGCATTTGCTCACATTGAATTCCATCAGCCATTTCCTGGACCACTCTCCCAAACTGTCTAGATCCTTCTGCAGCCTCCCCATTTCCTCAGTACTACCTGCCTGTCCACCTAACTTCGTATCATTGGCAAACTTGGCTAGAATGCCCCCAGTCCTTCATCCAGATCATTAATATATAACGTGAACAGCTGCGGTCCCAACAGTTAACCCTGCGGGACACCACTTGTCACCGGCTGCCATTCCGAAAAAGAACCTTTTATCCCAACTCTCTGCCTTCTGTCAGACAGCCAATCCTCAATCTATACCAGTAGCTCACCTTGAACACCATGGGCCCTCACCTTGCTCAGCAGCCTCCTGTGTGGCACCTTATCATAAACCCTGCCCTCTTTTTTCTCATCTGCCTTTCCAACGCATCACCCTGCCATACCCTTCAGAATCTACTTTTTATTGCTTTGCTTACTGCAGAGCTGAATTAATTCTGCTGTTAACATCTATTCTGGATCTCTCTCACTTCACAATCATCCTTATCTCTTTTGCTTTTTGTTCTGTGACATCCATGATCTCCAATCTCACCCTCCAAACTTCCTTTGATCTTCACTTCATCTCTGTTCCACTTTCCCCTCTGCACCATTTTCTCATATAAAATCCATCGCTTCATAGTTTTCAGAAAAGAATTACAATGATGTTACCTTGTAAGGATGTTGGAGGGTTCGAGCTACAGGGAAAGACTGAATAGGCTAAGGCTATTTTCCCTAGAGCATTGGAAGGTGAGGGGTGACCTCATAGAGGTTTATAAAATCATGAGGGGCATGGTTAGGGTGAATAGACAAGGATGATTCCCTAGCGTGGGGAGTCCAAAACTAGAGGGCATAACTTTAAGGTGAGGAGGTAAGGGTGCACGTATGGAATGAGGTGTCAGAGGAAGTGGTGGGGGCTGGTACACTAACAATATTCAAAAGGCAATTGGATGGAATTATGAATAGAAAATGTTTAAAGAAATATGGGCCAAATGCTAGCAAATGGGACGAGATTAATTTAGGATATCTGGTCGGCAAGGACAAATTGGACTGAAGGGTCTGTTTTCATGCTGCACTGCTCTATGACTCGAAAAGCCATATGAGACTCCACATCACTCTTCAGATGCTGTCTGGCCTGCTGAGTTTCACTCATCCTCTCTGTTTTTATCAGCAGCATTAAAACCTGCCCTGACCACTCAATAGCGATAAAACATATTCTCAGTGAAACAGCAATACCTCCCATCCAGAGCTCCCTGCTACCCTGTCCAACATCTCCCTTAACCTCTGCTCGCCCATCAAAGGCATCACAGGGTTTATCACAGATATCCAAATGGCCCTGTCCACCAAATGTCCATGGCATCTTTAACATCCAGCCAACCACTATCCATTACCCCAAGATACCTGAATGATCAACCCTCATCTGGAATACTAAATCCATGCCACCAAACTCCATCTGGGACATGCAAATGCTCCCACACTGATACCAGACCCACTCAAACCTTTCATCCATCTACATGCCATTTGTTGCATCCACTTGACACACTCCATGCACTTGTCACCATTAAGCATTGAACACAGCAGCTATTACTGTAAAAAAAGCTATGCTGTCAGCACAACTCGAATCCAACTGTTTGGTTGGTTTGCTGGATTGTTTTGGTAATGAAAGCTCTTGCTTTGGAAATTCAACTGAAAAGTTCTGGAAAAGGCAAGTGGGCGGTTTTTTTTATTTGGGTCATAATTAGGATTCTGACTCAAATTGGAACATTCAGATCAATGAGATCCACTGAATCAGAAACCCTCTGTATCTATTACTAATAATCCATCATGACACATTTATTCAACAGTTGACAACACAATTTTAAGTTAACATAGTTGTCAAAACTGTTACTGTTTGGAGTAGTCAATTAGATGAGAGCTAAAATACACCATGGCAGTGGAATTTTGTGTTCAACGTTTGCAAAGAGAACAGTAGTGTGCTTGCCCTTCACATTTCCACTTTAGACTGTAAACACAGCTGATCAACTCACAAGAGAAATACTCAGCCTGTCAAGTTCATTCTCCCATTGAATGTGATCATGGCAGGTATGACTGAGGCTTCATTCCACCTTCCTGCATATTTCCACATTTCACCACCTGTCCAATCAAAGCTCTTGGTGTGTATACCCCGTTGCATGTGACTAGCACTCATTAAAACCAAGAGGAAGCTAAGTTGCCTTTAAATGCACCCGTAAGCTAGAAGGACAATAAGACAAGTCAACTAGAAAGGAAACCAACTTTGTAATACAAACAGTACAGGCACAGAATATTACAATATCCCTTTCATAATGGTGGGAGATCAACAGAAGACACAATTAAAGGTTGTGTAGCGTTTCAAGGATACATACATTTGTTTGAATTAGTATAGTAATCCCTTTTAATTCTTGATAATCACACAAAAATGAAACAAATGACCTTTGGCTATTTTAATGGTGGTTAGAAAATACTGACATTGATTTCCATTTCTTGGGAATCTCACTTATAAACCCTCAATTGTGCACTAGGGAAGATCCAGTATGAAACTGCAAAATTTAGCTGCATAGAGCAAAGAATAAGCTTGTCCTTACTTGTGATGCAAAGGCATGCAGGTTGTCTGGAGCTAACTGGAATTCTAAGTCAATCCCATTGGCAATGAGCCAGAATACCTAGTCAAACATTTTGTCCTAAAATACTGCAGACCTGCTGAAACCTGCAGACCTTCAGATTTTCAAGTTCTGAATGCGTCACAGGAGTTTGCCTTGATTCTAGAATCTCAATTCCAGATAACTCTTTTTGGAGCCATGTGATTTCAATTAGATACTGATCACATGTGCCCCAAATGTATATAGATATTATTCTGACACAAGACAACGAATGCAGTTCAGTCTTGCTCAAGAAATTTGCAGGGGACAAGGACATCTCATTAATGGCATGGTGAACAGCACATCTCACCATAAAATGGGTGAATATATTATGTTTCCTTCACTAAGTGCATGGAATACCCCAGGAGTATGTGAAATAATGGTTTAACATGTATGAACCTCAGAAATCCTGATGAAGTATCCTATGACTAATACAGACAGCTGTGGAGAGATCTCATAGGGGCAACACCGTAAAGCTTGTGTCGATCCATGACTATATATAGTTTTGGTCTGTAAATAAAAGATTGTTCTTGAAATGTACCTATATAATAGGAGACTGATTGAAGAGACAAGACACTCCCATCAAACCAAACAGAAAACAAAACATAATGGCAACAAGGTAACAAATGGAGCAAATCAGAGAAGATCAAAGTAGAGGTGAAGAACTTCTGAAGATAATAAGATATTGTCAGGAAGGATGCCAACATACATCCTCAGTAAGTAATACTTTGAGCAATGAAAACATCTATTATTAGTAAAATAAAATAAACAACTGCTGATGCTGGAGATTTGAAACACAAATAGTAATTGCTGGAGAACTTCAGCAGGTCTGGCAGCATCTGTGGGAAGAAAAATGCATTGAGTCCGGTGATTCTTCTTCAGAACCGATGAAGTGTTTGGAAGAAGAGACACTGGACTTAAAATATTAACTCTGTTTTCTTCTCAGACATGCTGCCAGACCTGCTGAGTTTCTCCAGTGATTTCTGTTTTTGTTTCACTATAATAGCTCATTTGTGGGCTTCAATGAAAAGTTGTTAATACCTAAAACACACAAATGGTAAAAGAGGAGGTGGGTAGATTATAGAAATATTGAGGAGTTGAGGATTGTGAGGAACTGCCATGAAAGAACAATCAAGGCCTGGGTCTTAATGGTTGGTGAGGAAGGTAGAAAAAGCAGAATGGCATATCCCCACTTCTGTTCCTTATATTCTATTGCAGGAACAAATTGCTGCAGATACTGGAATCTGAACTGAAAACAACAAATGCTGGAAACCACAGCAGATCAGGCAATATCCATGAAGAGAAAGCACACTAACAGTTTGAGTCTAGATGATTCTTCATCAGAGCTACATTGAAGTGCGGAAGAGGCAGCATTTAAGCAACAGTGGGATGTGGAGGGGTTGGAGTGCTGGGAGAGAAAGGATGTTGGTACGTCAGGTTAAGTGATCGGAATGTGGTAAGAGCAGAACAATACCTACAAGCAAATGGTGAAGTTGAATAAGGGTCAAAATCATAAAATTACTCTGGAAGAATAATAATATTTATTGGCTCTATTGAGCTATAGATCATAACCATTGAAAATGGATTTATCGTCATCAGAACTATCAGTGGAGAAAATACTTCAAATGTACATTTCATTCTTGCCTAAGAAATTAAAGTCTCATTTAACCGTGGAAGATGTGATCGAGTGAGACAATGGGAAGAAGTCGGAAGGGAAAAACAAACAAGGAATTTCAATCACTGATATTGAGCAAAATAAATTGTCAATTCTTCAGGCATGACAGCACAGATCGGAGACCAACAGCAAGAAGAGTTGTTGTTAAGAATACGGATCAGCCAGCTTGACATTTGGTACCAATATCACAAGGAGAAATCGAAGAGCCTTTGTATCCTTGAACAGAGAACCTGCATAACCTTATCACTTCAATCCTGAACAAAAGGAATCATTGAAATCTCTACACAGAGTCAAAGAATGCAAGCAGAGCAAAGGGCAACTCTTTTAGACCATCAGTCATTAAAAGTAAATCCAAAAAGATTGGGGAACATAGTAAAACAACCAGAAGGCCTGTCCCTGTGCCATGTGATACTCTGGGGAGAGATGGGAGTATACTGTAATTATGGAACCACAGATTTTGGGGAAGAAGTATTAATAATTTATCATTAGCCTATGGGATCATGATTCAATGATGATGTAATAACATGACTAAGAAAGAGAACTGAAAAAGAGACAGAAAGAGAAAAAAAGAGATTGACGAAGAGAGGGGATAGATGTGTTTTTAATTTTCATTTAGTAACACATTAGAGGGTTATGAAGACCAGGTTGAGTCATAGAAACAGACCCTTCCATCCAACCAGTCCATGCCAAACACAATCCCAAATTAAACTAGTCCCACCTGTCTGTGTTTGGTTAGTATCCCTCCAAACCTTTCTCATTCATGTATTTATCCAAATGTCTTTTAAACATTGTAACTATACCCGCATCCACCACTTCCTCTGGCAAATCATTCCACATACGAACACAAGTATTAAGAATGATTAGATTTGTTTCTTGTATGATACAGCAAGATTTCATTTATAAGTGCAGCTTTACTTCAGCATTTGGTCATGCAGATGTTGTAATGGTTCGTGACAATGGCTATGTAAAATGTAGATTTCTGGCAAAGGGGATTCTGTTTTGTTAAATTGTAATCAGATGAATTCTTCACACAGAGTCCAGGAAAAAAAGAGCTGTCTAGGCTGCTTACTCCTACCACTTCATGCTCCTGATTCTTAGATGCTGTCATATAGTTACAAGAGAGAACTGAGAGAGAGATACCTGAACAGGTCATGCAGCCTACAGAAGACCACACAAATCTTCTATCCAGTGCCATGTAATGCAGGATTTCTCCAGACTGACCCATGAAGCAGAAGCTTTGTTTCAGCATGCCAATTATCTCTCTTTGTCACATCTGTGTGGGGTCAAATCAACGTTGTATGTTGATTGACATTATAATCTGTCTGCCGTCAGCATTTCTGGCAGACATCACTGTGCACACCTACGCCATTTTGGAAAACAAAAAGCACTAAACAGCACTCAGAAGTGCAAAAAGTCCTATTTTCGTCATAATTTGGAGATGCCGGTGTTGGACTGGGGTGTACAAAGTTAAAAATCACACAACACTAGGTTATAGTCTAACAGATTTAATTGGAAGCACACTAGCTTTCGGAGCGACGCTCCTTCATCAGGTGATAGTGGAGGGCTCGATCGTAACACAGAATTTATAGCAAAAATTTGCTGTGTGATGTAACTGAAATTATACATTGAAAAATTGATTGTCTGTTAAGCCTTTCATCTGTTAGAATACAGTGATAGTTTCACTTCTTTCATGTGTAAATCACAAAACCTTTTTTTAAAAGTTGCATTCTCGGGTTAGCTGTTAACAATGATGATAGCTAGACAATATGTTGAAGGTGTTAGCCCCCTGTTTAGATTGATTCTAATTGAAAAAGTGAGATAACAGTTTTCCATAAATTCATGCAGTTTTTGAGCTCAGAGTTCTGCATGAATGTCTGCAGTTTTTGAGCAAAGTGCAATGTAACTCTGCAAGTACAAATTCACCACACAAAATATATGTGTGCATGTAGGTCTTTGTCTGTCTGTGTATGTATGTGTCTGCCTGGGGTGGGGGTTGTGTGTGTGTGTGATGTGACATGAACCCAAGGTTCCGGTTGAGGCCCTCCCTATGGGTACCGAACTTAGCTATCAGCCTCTGCTCGGCCACTTTCCTCTGCTGCCTGTCCCGAAGCCTACCTTGGAGGATGGTCACCAGAAGGTCCGAGGCTGAATGTCCTGGACCACTGAAGTGTTCCCCAACTGGGAGGGAACCATCCTGTCTGTTGATTGTTGTGCGGTGCCCATTCATCGTTGTCGTAGCCTTTGCTCGGTTTCCCCAATGTACCATGCCTCTGGGCATCCTTGCCTGCAACGTATAAGATAGACAACGTTGGCTGAGTCACATGAGTACCTGCCATGTACAAGGTGGGAGGTGTTCCCACGCGTAATAGTGGTATCTATGTTCACAATCAGACACGTCTTGCAGCGTCCACCCTGACAGGGTTGTATGGAGTTGCCCTGAGAGCTGGGCAGTTTACTATGAACAATGATCTGTTTGAGCTTTGGTGGTTGTTTAAAGCCAGGTAGTGGAGGTGTGGGGAAGGTCTTGGTGAGGTACTCATCCTCATTGATAATGTGTTGCAGGTCACGAAGAACATGGCGTACTTTTTCAGCCCCTGGGAAGTACTGAACAACGAAGGGTACCCTGTCAGTTGCAGCACATGTCTGTCTCCTGAGGAGGTCATTACGGTTCCTTGCTGTGGCACGTCGGAACTGGCGGTCGATGAATTGAGCATTGTACCCCGTCCTTGTGAGGTCATCCCTGAGTTGTGTGTGTGTGTGTGTGTGTGTGTGTGTATAGTGCAATGGTGATCACCTGTAATGTGACATGAACCCAAGGTTTGGTGGTTGTTTAAAGCCAAGTAGTGGGAAGTACTGAACAACGAAGGGTACTTCCAGATATCCGTCACATTCCTCCTCATCTGAGCAGTTCCGGTGTATGCGTAGGGCTTGTCCATAGAAAATGGTACTCTCGACTGTCTGTCTCATTCATTGGACACGTGCGTCTCCATCAAGGATGGACACATCAGCACCACACTCTACCACAAACAACTTCACAATGCTACACTGCTCCAGCTTCCACCCAAAACATATTAAAATAGCCATTCCCTATGGACAAGCTCTACGCATTCACCGGAACTGCTCAGATGAGGAGGAACGTGACGGACACCTGGAGGTACTCAAGAATACCCTCACAAGAACGGAGTACAATGCTCAACCCAGCGACCGCCAGTTCCGACGTGCCACAGCAAGGAACCGTAATGATCTCCTCAGGAGACAGACACGTGCTGCAACTGACAGGGTACCCTTCGTTGTTCAGTACTTCCCAGGGGCTGAAATATTACGCCATGTTCTTCGTGACCTGCAACACATTATCAGTGAGGATGAGCGCCTCACCAAGACCTTCCCCACACCTCCACTACTTGGCTTTAAACAACTGCCAAACCTCGAACAGATCATTGTTCATAGTAAACTGCCCAGCTCTCAGGACAACTCCATACAACCCTGTCAAGGTGGACGCTGCAAGACGTGTCAGATTGTAGACATAGATACCACTGTTATGGTGGGAACACCTCCTAACTTGTACATGGCAGGTACTCATGTGACTCAGCCAACATTGTCTATCTTATACGTTGCAGGCAAGGATGCCCGGAGGCATAGTACATTGGTGAAACCTAGCAAAGGCTACGACGACGGATGAATGGGCACCGCACAACAATCAATAGACAGGAGGGTTCCCTTCCAGTTGGGGAACACTTCAGTGGTCCAGGACATTCAGCCTCGGACCTTCAGGTGACCATCCTCCAAGGTAGGCTTCGGGACAGGCAGCAGAGGAAAGTGGCCGAGCAGAGGCTGATAGCTAAGTTTGGTACCCATAGGGAGGGCCTCAACCGGGACCTTGGGTTCACGTCACATTACAGGTGATCACCATTGCACTACGCACACACAGATATGCCTACAAACACACACTCTCACATACACACGGACATAGGTATACACAGATGCGCACACAGACACCCACACACACCCTTATAGACACACACTCCCACATACCCCCCTCACAGACATAAGACACTCTGCACTCACTATACACACACACTTTCTCACACTCACAACCCCCACCCCAGACAGACACACACGCACAGACAGACAAAGACCCACATGCACACATATATTTTGTGTGGTAAATTTGTACTTGCAAATTACATTGCACTTTGCTCAAAAACTGCAGACATTCATGTAGAACTCTGAGCTCAAAAACTGCATGAATTTATGTAAAACTCTGTTACCTCACTTTGTATATTAGAATCAATCTAAATATCAGGTCATAGACAGAGAACACAGGGGGCTAACACCTTCAACATATTGTCTAGCTATCACCATTGTTAACAGCTAACCCGAGAATGCAACTTTTAAAAAAAAGGCTTTGTGATTGACATATGAAAGAAGTGAAAATATCACTGTATTCTAACAGATGAAAGGCTTAGCAGACAATCAATTTTTCAATGTATAATTTCAGTTACATCACATTGCAAATTTTTGCTATAAATTCTGTGTTACGATTGAGCCTTCCACTATCACTTGATGAAGGAGCGTCGCTCCGAAAGCCTGTGTGCTTTCAATTAAACCTGTTGGACTATAACCTGGTGTTGTGTGATTTTTAACTTTATTTTTGTGATAGAGTACCTACTGTGTGGAAGCAGGCCTAACCAGCATCCCAACCAGACCTACCTCCCACCTTATAGCCCGCATTCCATATGGCTCATCCACCTAGACTGCACATCACTTGACACAATGGACAATCTAGCATGGCCAATGCAACTAATCTACACACCTTTAGTCTGTGGGAGGAAACCAGAGCACCCAGATGAAACCCACACAGACATACAGAGAATGTACAAACTCCACATAGACAGTTGCCCGAGGGCGATATCTGCTCATTGTGCTGCAAGCAGTAACCTGAATAACTCAGCACATAATGTTTACTGGTTTTTCCATTAAATCAATGTTAGCTACATTTTGTAATTGCTAGCAAAAACATACTTCTGGAATAATTTAATGTTGGCACTGTGTATTGATATTTATTTAATCTAACCTATTAGAGGTATTCATAGTACCAAGAAAATTAATTGTTCATTCCCCTCTGAAACTGATGCATTAAGTTTACAATTGATATTATTTTATACACCAAATGAATGGCATGCCAATTTCCTCATTTAAGCTCATAGAATTGACAAAGGAGGGGATGATTGTTGGAAGTTGGTTATCTTAACAAGGTCCATGATAGTCCATAGCTGAAAATGTGTTGCTGGAAAAGTGCAGCAGGTCAGGCAGCATCCAAGGAGCAGGAGAATCAACGTTTCAGGCATGAGCCCTTCTTCCTCATGCCCGAAACGTTGATTCTCCTGCTCCTTGGATGCTACCTGACCTGCTGCACTTTTTCAGCAACACATTTTCAGCTCTGATCTCCAGCATCTGCAGTCCTCACTTCCTCCATGATAGTCCATAATCAAATTGTAATAATAGAGATGTTATTATGCTGCACTTAGTTCGATGCTGATCTTCCAGTTAACTACTCCCCAATTGTGAAAGAAATGGAAACAAGCCATGTGAGGACTGAGTGCGTATTGATTTTGACTTTGACTTTAGTGAAGCAGTTTTAACAATAATAGAACTCAACAGCAAACAGTAGGCATTTCACCTCCAGTAGGCTGATTTGGTAAGATATACAGAAGATTCACAAAGTGTTTGCTTTCCAGAGGCCTCGTGAAATAGATTGGACTGCCCTAGGTTTTCCCTGACAAAATATATAAAGTCAGCTTATCCTCACATCTACTTAATGTCGCCTGATGCTTAATACCAGCAACATTTATTTCGAAGCATCAGTATTGTACAGATAAATTGTGAAATACACAAAGCCATAAAATGTTTAATTTGTAATGCTTTTCAGAGGATTTTAAGGACATTATTTTCAGAATAAATTATCTGTAAGTATATTCGCCAAAACTGCAAACTATACGTTTAGTGTTGGGTATCAGCCCACATCCATATCAGCACCACACGTCTTTGACGGGAACAATGAAACAAAAGCTTTGTTTCTTAAGGAAAGTTTTTTTTAATGAAGGTGTTGGGTAGAAAATGCTCAGCTTCTGCATATTTTATATATGGGGTAAAAGCTACCAGTTTTATAGGAATAAACCTGTAGTGATTGTAATGCAGTCAGCCAGATGGATCTCATAGTGTTTCCTAATTGGGGCTGTTAACCTTGTCCAAGCAGGGAGCCCAGGCTGACAAATATAAGTAGGAGTGTCAGAAGTCCTGCTCATGCTGAGAGCTGGCTCTGAGGAAACTGGATCAATGTCAAGGACTTTCTTCATGTAAATAAAGGGTGACTTAGTAATGGGACACAAGTCCTCTTGATTAGATTAGACTTACAGTGTGGAAACAGGCCCTTCGGCCCAACAAGTCCACACCGACCCGCCGAAGCGCAACCCACCCATACATTTACCCCTTACCTAACACTACGGGCAATTTAGCTTGTCCAATTCACCTGACCCGCACATCTTTGGACTGTGGGAGGAAACCGGAGCACCCGGAGGAAACCCACGCAGACACGGGGAGAATGTGCAAACTCCACACAGTCAGTCGCCTGAGTCGGGAATTGAACCCGGGTCTACAGGCGCTGTGAGGCAGCAGTGCTAACCACTGTGCCACCGTGCCGCCCACTAGGGCGTGGAGTTTTTCTCAGTGACAAAGAGAGTGGGATTGATGATATTTCCATGTAAAAGTGCCTATCAGCTGAAGTCCAGCAGGACTTCAAAACAGGCACTAATAACTGGCTTTGCCATTAAAAAATACAGGAAGTGGAAACTATGAGTTACAGGGTTTTCCAATGGAATTAGACACCTTGCTGGACTAAGCCTGGGGAATACCGCTCAATTGCATAGCCTCGCTCAAGACATATTCTGAACAGAATGATTCTAGGTCAGTCCAAAAGAAAGCCAAGTCTTGGTCAAATGGTGCAAGCTTTCTTGAGGATCTGGGCCACAAGCCATTTTATAGTTATTGCTGGAATGTGGGCTCAAGACAGTAAAGGAATCTCACAAGACCTAAGTTGAGTAAGAGAACTCAAACCAGTATCTAAGAGAGTGCACGTCCTGGAAAGTCCCATTGCATGTTGCTTGGAATGGTTAAATTACTTAGCCACATCCAAATCAGAACCAATCAAAATAAATATCTGGTTAAATGGTCACCCAATTCTAATGGAGGTCAAAACCAGTGTAGCCATTTCAGTAATTGCAGAATCAGTCTTTAACAAAATAAGCTCTGAATTCCAACCCTTAATTTTGCGCAAGACCTTGGCAAGACTGAGAACCTATACTGGGAAACTTTTACAGATTAAGGGTACAACTTCAGTTCTGGTCTCTTATGAGGAAGCAACTGAATCAAAAATAACTGATTGTAGTAATACGATAGGGCCCATGTTTAATGGGGGAAATTTGTTGAGAAGGATTCACCTAGGTTGACTCAACACTTTGTGATTAGAAAATAGCTGTCTGAGTGAAATCCTAATTAAATATCCAGAAATCTTTTAGGAAGATGTAGGACTATCAGAGGAGACAAGGCCACTTTGTATATTGACCAGGAAGCAATTCCATGATTCTGCAAGGGGCATAAGTAGAGGCAGAAATCAGAAGGCTGGAAAGTGAAGGGATCATCAAACTAGTCCAGTTTGCTGAATGGGCAGCACTGGTCATACCAATTGTGGGGATTTCAAACAAACAGTAAACCACTTAGAGTCATAGAGATGTACAGCAAGGAAACAGACCTTTCGGTCCAACCTGTCCATGCCGACCAGATATCCCAACCCAATCTAGTTCCACCTCCAGCACCTGGCCCATATCCCTCCAAACCCTTCCCATTCATATACCCATCCAAATGCCTCTTAAATGTTGCAATTGTTCCAGCCTCCACCACATCCTTTGGAAGCTCATTCCATACACGTACCACCCTCTGCATGAAAAAGTTGCCTCTTAGGTCTCTTTTATATCTTTCCTCTCTCACCCTAAACCTATGCCCTCTAGTTCTGGACTCCCCGACCCCAGGGAAAGACTTTGTCTATTTATCCTATCCATGGCTGTTTAAATACTCAATCCCTTGACCATGTCCATCTGCAATTTGCAACTGCGATTAGATCAGGATTCTCAGAAGAATACTTCAATTAATACTGATAAGGGCTTGTGCCAATATACAAGTCTACCATTTGGGGTACTGTCAACCTGTGTAATCTTTCAGTGCATGATGGAGAACATTTTACAAGGTCTACCCCAGGTCTCCATTTATCCAGTTGGCGTGATAACAGGGAAGACCAATAAGCAGCGCTTAGAGAATTTGGATATGTCCTTAGATAGTTCTCCCAGGATAAGGTAAAAACAATGACTGCAGATGCTGGAAACCAGATTCTGGATCAGTGGTGCTGGAAGAGCACAGCAGTTCAGGCAGCATCCAACGATCAGCGAAATCGACGTTTCGGGCAAAAGCCCTTCATCAGGAATAAAGGCAGTGAGCCGGAAGCATGGAGAGAAAAGCTTGGGGAGGATGCGGTGGGGAGAGAGTAGCATAGAGTACAATGGGTGAGTGGGGGAGGAGATGAAGGTGATAGATCAGGGAGGAGAGGGTGGAGTGGATAGGTGGAAAGGAGCTAGGCAGGTCGGACAAGTCCGGACAAGTCATGGGGACAGTGCTGAGCTGAAAGTTTGAAACTAGGATGAGGTGGGGGAAGGGGAAATGAGGAAGAGCTTCAAGGCAGAGGAAATGACCTGGGAGTTGCAGTGGGAGAGGGACTCCCCGAGATTCTTGTAGAGAGAGGAGGAAAACTTCTTCAAGGCAGGCATCCTTGCATTTCTCCCAGGATGGCTGGGTAAACCTCGGACTTGGTTACATGCCAAATGTGCACACATGTCCTTTCATGGGCTCAAAGTTCTTATTCATAACGGATGCCCACTCAAAATGGCTGGATATGCATAGAATTTGTTCATCAAGCATGGGGATGATGATAGAAAAGCCATGCATATCTTGTGCAGTACATATACTCGCAGAAGTGTTGGTCACAGATAATGGGCCATTGTTTCCCAGCAGGAAATTTAAGTATTTCCTAAAGTCGAATGGTATGCGTCATATAAGTTCAGCTTCATACCATCCAACAACCAATGATCTGGCAGAAAGAGCTGTCAAAACTTTGAAGGCAGTCTTAAATAAACAGTCTACAGCTTCACTAGCTACCAAGCTGTTTGCATTCCGATTTGATTATAGGATCAGTCCTCATTCAATTACAGGGATAGCTCCAATAGAGTTGTGAATAGGGAGAAGATTCTGCACCAGACACTGGGTGAGATGGGGTGGAATGTCCTCAGGAACATCAATGCTGGACACAAAACTACACCAAGCGAGAGACAGCTTACTTCGGGAAACAAAGTTTGCTGTAGGAACTATGGGAATGGCATTGCTTGAGTTAGTGGCACGGTTGACTCAAGGTCAGGTTCAGTAACGTAGGAAGTTCAGGCAGGTGGGACAATCCTGAACAAGCATGTGGACCATTTGAAAGCTGCAAACATGGAAATGGTGTGGAATCAAAACGTGGTTGGTCCTCAACTGCTTTTTTGAGTGTTCCAGAACCTGTGGGTTTTCCAAGGACTCAGCAGATGTTACCATCTCGGCACCTTTGCCACCAGAAAAGGATAATTGATTTCTTCTGAGATACTCCAGGTTAGGAGGCAGGTGCTCCAAAAGAAACCAACTTGTGTCATCGGACTCAGAGGGGATGTGATGTAGTGATTGAAATGAGGTCAGCCAGATCAATCTCATAGAATGAGTTCCCTGATTGGGGCTGTTATCTGGTCCAATTAGGGAGCTGGCTGACAGATATAAACAAAAGTGTCAGAGGTTCTGTTCACTCTGAGAGTTGGCTCTGAGGAAGTTGGATCAATGTCAAGGACTTTTCACACATAAATAAAGGGTGACTTGGTGATGGGATACTGGCCTCTGAGGAGTTATTTCAAAACCAGGTGCCTCAAACTTCCTTCAATTAACTCAGATTATCTTCAAAATATCCCAGGTATATGCTAATTAAGGGTCTAATGGCTGTTTAAGGCCCTGCAGCAAAATTCATCATCTCTCTCAAGCCAAGTAAGTTGCAGCCGACTTGAAGGCTTTGGTGGGATTGCTGTAGTTTAGAAGTACCAAAAACGTTCTTTTCTTAAAATTGTCTCATGTATAGTCAGGAAGGGAGTGCTTCTACCAGCCAAAGTATGAGTCAGCTTTTATTATGCAGTCATACTATATGATCACTGCCAGTTCAAGTTGGATTAGCCACTAAGTTGGCTTAATAAAATGAAGTCTAAGGCTCAATGTTATGTAAGCCTTAGCCTCCCAGTTTGTGAGTGTGCCAATAAGGGGTAAAATCAAATCAAATTTAACCTCTTTGTAGACTGTAAAGGAACATTTCTACTTCTAATTTCAAAGAAGCAAAGGAAACTTCAATCGCTGCAAGCAATGCAGGCAGTCATTCAGGTTCTTGGTATCAAGGATCTTAGCTATTAAAAAAATGCAAAAAAGCTTTGATTTCTAGAAAAAAAGCCACTGAGATCTTGATAGTGGTGGGATGTGTAGCCAGAGGTATGAGTCAAGGTTTCAGGTGGCTTTCTGCACATGCTATGGAACATTCATTCCGCATCATATAAATATGACTGTAGAAGGGTTCTGGCGAAAAGCACCTCGATAGTAGGGAAGTGGGATGATGTGCATGAAGGAGGAAGCATTTCACATGCCCCAAAGGTATGCTTACCTCCCTTGAAATAATAGGTTTTCTGAGGCCCACATTGAATCCATTTAATTTGCCAAATGCCTGGGGAGATGATTAACGGTCTGCACTTGATGCGCGTCTGTTCAGACTAGAGGACAAGAGATGGGTGAGGGTTAGTTTTGAGATTGTTAAAGTTTTGAACTTTCCCTTGCCTTTGCAAGTGAAGGCAAAATCTAGAATCATTTGACAAGTTGATGCAAAAAGTACAAATCAGTGCAGGCTGCTCTGGGAAGTTGCATTAGGACGGGCTGAATGGCATTCTTCATCAGTTTTGTACAATCTCTTAGAATTCTATTGCATTTCCCCAAGCAATTTATCTGGCTATTAACAGCTATACTATGCCACCCTGAGAACAGAATAATAAATATCATACAAACAGGTTCAAAACAATATTGACAAAATAAAGGTATAATCAGAAAGGAAATAATTTCAGACAGCAGGACAATCCCTATGTCACAAGTCATACACTGCAGCAGATATTTCTCCAAAATCCACATGTCAATATCCGACCATCCATCATGAGCAAGCATGTTGTTGCAAATCAGCAATATTAAAATATCTCTTGCAAGCAGTTCTCAGGTATTTCTCGAGTTTATTTGATCAGCTGACATGATAATAGAGCATATGTAAACCATGATGGTACCAAGTTAAATCCCAGGTCCATGCTATGTTCCTTCATCAGTGCCAAATGACACAAAGAGGCACTTCAGATGGAAAAAAGACTCCATAAAGTTAAGTAGGATTTCAACTGATTGTTATCTAGTGTTTCTATTTGATATGTACCATGTCGATGAGGTAAAGATGATGCAGTAATTTGAGCAAAATGCCCAAGAACAGTCAATGCCATGGAACTGACCACTTTCTGGTAAGAAGGGAAGAAGTCAGAAATTCACCAAGAATCCTTGGATAACACCTTTCAAAACCACCACTTCCACAATCCAGAAGGACTAGGGCAGCAGAAACATGTGAACACCATCACCTGCAAGTTTCGCTCCAAGTCACTCACCAATCTGACTTGGAAATATAGCGTCATTCCGTAAATGTCTGTGGGTCAAAATCCTGTTACTCACTCATTACATTGTGGGTCCATCTATACCAAATGGACTGCAGGAATTCAAAAAAGATATTTACTATTACTTAGGGAGAGCCAATAAATCTAGGCCCAGTCAGCGAAACTCATGTCCCATGAATGAATAAAAAGAATAGAAAATCAGAACATAAAAATGCATACTATACTATAGATTCTCGTTCATTTGGAACATTGCACCTTTAGTAAGAAACAAAAATCTACCCTGATCCTAACCATGTTCCATACATTCAGTTTCAACTTTGTGTTCCGCAAGAAAAAGAAATAGCACTTATTTTGTGCCATTTAATTTCTTTACACAAATCTATAATTAACAGTCGGACTTCATGCTCACAGTACTTGGATCTTTGTTGAAAAACACAGCTGTTTAATGAGAATGAAAAGGGTCACTTCCCTGTCATTGATTTAATCCCAATGTATCACTGTACTTATTTATTATAATGCCTAAAAAAGGAACATTTTCTTCATTACTGTGGTGTTCTAACAAGAGGCTTAACAGGTTAGTCTTTCAAATTTCATTTCAGATGGACAGAAACCATCAGTAATGATAAAGGTCTCCATCTCAAAGTGTGGAGTTAAATGACAAATATGGTCATGTTTTAAAATCTGAATGTTGTCATCTGACAGATAATGAACACTGAACACTTCAGTTCAAACTCAGAAATGAAATAAGCTTTTGTATTCAGTAATTTTAGTGATTCCAGTGATCAACTTTGCTTTTCCCCAACCTGGTTCTTCTCTTAATTCACTCAACCGTTTCTTCCAGCACTTTGCAATGAACTGTCAACATTTCAAATTAAAAATTACAAGGAAAGATGGATGTCAGATTCAACTTTTCATGAATGTTTATTGAATTAAGGAATTCCAGCAGAGGTTACTGTAGTTGTCAGCATATCTAGATGACAATTAGATATATTTCTGAAGATGAAAGTAATTGCTGAATAGAAAAAACATAGTTAAGAAGGGTTGAGATTCATCAAAATAAATTGAACATTGATCCTTTAGAAGGTCTTTCATAAAAATATTAATGTCCTCTTTTCGTTAGGTGCTTCATATTATTCAAATTGGCAGATTTTTGGGGCATAGAAATCTTGGTGCTGATTTTTGCAAGAAAGTGAGCTTTAAAAAAATCCCTTTAAATTAATGAGAGTGAGGGGTGTTAGGAACTAGTGTGATTTCTTCTTGATTAAAATGTCATGCCTTTAACACAGTTTTAACAATATTATTTCAAAAAGAATGCTTTCCGGACAATATTTATAATTTTGAAAATCTAATCTTTTTGTTATATTTATTGGATAAAGCTACTCAAAGAATTTCTATCATCGCTTGGTAGTGCAGAACTTGAGTATTGCTGAAAAAAAGGAGACTTTTTTTCTTTTATTCATCAGGACACAATCACAAAAATACCAAACCTGAAATGAAACAACAATACTGTATGAGAAGAGAGCAAATGAGTGGCAAATAGACACTGATTGGTGCAGGCTTTGCCATGGAGAGTGCGGCAGGGAATCACATGCTGTTGATATACTTACTTTATTTGAATCTGCAACTAAGAGAAAGTGAGGACTGCAGATGCTGGAGATCAGAGTCAAAAAGTGTGGTGCTGGAAAAGCACAGCAGGTCAGGCAGCATCCAAGAAGCAGGACACTCGACATTTTGAGCATAAGCTGACAGTCCTGATGAAGGGCTTATGCCCAATACATCAACTCTCTTGCTGCTTAGACGCTGCAGCAGTGAGAAAGGGACTCACTGTGTACATGTCTGAGGGAGGCAGAGAACCTCTTCAAAGTAGGCATCCTTTGAAGAGACTTTGCAGTGGTACAAACTTAGTCGGAGACAAACAAAATTGCAGATACTGGAATCCAAGGTAGACATGCAGGAGGCTGGAAGAACACAACAAACCAGGCAGCTTCAGGAGGTGGAGAAGTCAATGTTTTGGGTGTCTTCTAGCCTCTTGCTTGTCTATCTCGGATGGTGCCTGACTTGCTATACTTTTCCAGTGCCATACTTTTCAACCTTGACTCTGCAACTGTGTGCACAAGTTTCCCTATATACCTTAAGGCCATGAAACATAGGAGCAGTAGTTGGGTCTTCAGTCCATTGAGTCTGTTCTGCCATTCAATGAGATGATGACTAATCTGATAATCTGCCCTTTTCCCACAACCCTTGATTCTTTGCAGGGAATTGGCTCTATCCTGCCTTCAGTTCACCTTAAAAATGGAGCAGTGATATAATATCTCTTTTGACATCCTAGCTGGAAAACCTACTTATGGGCTCTGTACTACTGTCCACTTAAACCTAACTTGACAGGCCAATGGGTCAAGTTGGGCTTCCTACAATTCCATGCGCTACAAAACTGGCCTTGCTAATAAATTCATAAATAAGTCCAATTTGCTTATTATGTAAGCTTAATGCTGGAATAGGAGCTGTCAAAGCCATGCTGCATGCTAATGGCTACCCTAATTATATCGTTGTTTGCTATATATTCTGCAAATTCATGACTGGGTTTAAGGTCACCAGTTTCAGCCCTGAAAAGTGCCCAGTCTATTTCAGATTATCAAAGTGTCTCAAATAATCAGTGACCAAATCAAGCTGGTTGTTTCATTCTATCATGCAGTATCAAGATGAGTTGTTTTCTCTACTAACGGGGTACTGCCCTCAACAAAATTTACACTTTGCATACCACAAAATGAGTCTGTGATATTTGAATTTCAGCATAAATATGATTTCTGGAATGATGGCTGTACATTATAACATTGTATCAAAAACATGTCGATTTGGCTGTTTGCAACAGTGACAATACCAGCCAAGTTGTTTTCGCAAAACTGAGAACAATACCTGACCAGAAAAAATTGACATTAGTCTGCACTCAACAACATTTGATCATACTTATTTGTGGCAATCTGTATTCCAAAGTGTTCATTCAGTCATTGTTTGATTTCAGTAGATTACTACTAAATGTCAATGACCATGAAATTAAATCACACAACACTCCAAGCCTATCAATTGCTTACATTTATTTTGCTTTCAAGTACTCAACAATGTTCAACTCAAATAATTTGAAACCAACAGAAAAAAATACAAGCTGAAACAAGCTTAATCAGCCCAGAAGTGATCAAAAGAAGGAAAATCTTTCTAAAATCACAGCTGCAAGTTTTGATAGTTTGACAAGAAAGGGAAGAACTCAGAATCAGTTTCAAGTTGCAACTGCGATTGTTTAACAGAAATAAATCACCATAGTGATCATTCTAGTGTTATTAATATTAGATGTATTGATTGTTATAGTTACTATAGTTAGTGATTATATTGTGATATAGTATTTTTATTGTTATACATTATTATAGTCCTCACGCCTCCACTCCCCTTCTTCTCCTTCCTCATGCGCTCTGCTCCCTTCAACACTTTCTTTCTTCCTCATTCTCCCTTCCATCCAACTACTCCTTTTTTTTGTCCAATCCCACTTGCTCTCCTTTATCAACCTTTCCTCCTCCTACTCTGCTTTCTCCTTTATCCTCTGGCTTTCTACATCTCCCCCTCTGGCCCCTGCATTACTGCCTCTATCCCCAACACCTTGTTCCCTTCCCTACCCCCCCCCCCAAATATCTGTCTCTCAGCCAGTACTGCTATTTCAGCTACCAACTCCACTTCCCTTAGCTGGAGCAAGTTTTTGGAACCAGAGTCATCCCAATTTTAAGTTCCATTTGACACTGTCCACACTGCAAAGTGAATGGTGTGAAGATCAGGCAATGGGGTAAATGGGAAGCTAACGGGGCCTGGAAGATAGGGAAATCCCAGGGGTTGAGAAACTGCATGGAGGAAATTAGAGATTGCAAGAGGGAGAGGAAAGGGTTCATAGAGATATGGGAGGGGTTAACCCATGGAGTTGGAGGGATGTAAGAGGGGTGATTATGAGCTCCAAACATGGGAGGCATGGTGGGTTATATGTTGCTAGCCTGGGGGAGGAGGAGGGAATTGTGAATCTCAAGACTGAGGTATAATGTAGGGTTATAGACTTTGGTCTTTGGAGGTGAGTGTTATGAGTTGTGAACCTGGTTGGAGGTGAAGGTTGTAGTCCCAAGCCTGGGAGGGAAGAGGATGTAGCATTGACACTTTGGAGGATGTATTGGGTTCAGGCAGACAAGCACAATCCAGTTTCCGGCAGTGATAGTCTCAAATCCCGGCCTATCAGGAAGGTGGTTTCATGGTGATTTGGAAGAATGTGGTGATCTGTAAAGTTGTGGTCTCAATATGATTGGGGGTAAAGCTTTTCTTTAAACTCAATACATTGTTATCTTTTTCTCATCTTGCCCATTTGGACAAAAACTTTGTTGAGATATCTGGTCTTTTTTTGGCTATTGGACAGAACACACTCTAAGCTGTGGTGACTCTGCCAGCAGCCTGCTGAGTTTCTCATTATCGAGAGTAAGATGCAGAGGGTGGAGTTGAAGTGGGTCTTTAGAATAGCAGCTGTTAGGCAGTTCCAGTTTTATGACAGTAAAGGAATAGTTATGCTTTTCCAAGTCTGGATGGGGAGTAGCTTGGGGAGGAACTTCCAGGTGGTGGTGTTCCCCTGTGTCTGCTGCCCTTGTCCTTCTAGATAGCAGAGGTTGTAGGGTTTGAAGGTGCTTTTTGAATTGGTGAGTTGCCAATTTTCATTTTTTCATTATACATTTTTGCATTTAATTTCAATGATTTCACATTTACATTATTAAATATTTGTTTACCATCTCCCCAACCCTCTATCATCTGGTGAAGCATCACTGGTCTTTTTTCTAGTGTTAATCACCTTAGCAGAATGGGCCCATAGGTACCATAGAATGATCAGAAGGAAGGATAGTATTGTAAAGACTGAAGGAAGCTTCTACAAAACATTTTGAAATAGCATGGCAAGATTTGTTTATTTTTGTTAATATACCTGTGGAAAATGCATTTGATATCTGTGTCACTCAACAAGCTATGATCACTTTTGAATGCTCATGATCATTTTCACAAACATCACAAATGGTGATTACTTTCGAAAGCTTGATTGCTCAAGCATGATTATCCATAATCAGGATTAATTCCAAAACATGTTGTTTGATGTCCGCTGATGCCAGCCATAGTTTCATGTGTTTTAGAGCATGAACGAATACTTAATCCTTTTTTGACACTGATATTGTTCAACATCAGATGCGATTCTCCAGTTGGAAAACATTTGCTAAACAATCCTGACTCTGCTAAGAATTCCACTTTTAAGAATCACATAACACCAGGTTATAGTCCAACAGATTTATTTTGATGCACTAGCTTTCGGAGCATAGCTCCTTCATCATATAGTTGTGGAGCAGGATCATAAGACACAGAATTTATAGGAAAGGATCACAGTATCATGAAACCAAAATGATATATCGAACAAACCCAGATTGCTGTTAGGTCATTCATCTTTCAGAACGGGTTGCAAGTTTCAGTTCATTAGTATGCAAATCTGGGAACTTTTTTTAAAATCACATTCTCGAGATAACTTAAGGTTTTATGAAAGAAAGGTGACATCTCAGCTCAGACAATGCATTAAAGGTGTGAGTTTAGAGTCTGTCCGTATCTCAATGCTGAGTCAGACTGGTTCTATTTCCAATGTGGAATTTATAACATATACATGGATTGACTAACTGCAGATTGTGCACTTTTTAAGAAAAGTATAATTCTGCAAATGCAAATTCATCCCATAGACTTATATGTGTATATGCGTGCACGAGAGAGAGAATGTGTGAGTGTCTGCATGTGAGTATGAGTGCACATGAGAGAGCGTGTGCAAACTTGGTAAAGTGTATGTGTATGATGGAGTATAAGCCTGTGAGAGGGTGTGTGCGTGGGTGAGAGTGTAGGGGGTGCATGTTGGACCTGTTGGAATGAAACCTGTTGGACTATAACCTGGTGTTGTGTGATTCTTAACTTTGTCTACTGCAGTCCAACATCGGCTCTTCCACATCAGGAATTACCCTGACAGCAATGTAGGGTGATCAGTTTAATTTGTAGTTTGTTTCACCTCTGTTTTCTCAAACTACATATTCATTCAGAGGGCATTGTTCTTTGAAAACAGAAATAATATTCACTGAGAAAAAGTTGGCAGGGACAACCATTCCTCGGTGCATTACACATGGAAATGTTTTGACTTGTCATGTTTGAATTTAAACAAAAGTTGCTGGTTCCTGGTACATGCTCCGTAGTAGTGCCTCAATTTCAGTAAATCACAGAACTTCAAAGATACAAAAAGAGGCCACTTGTTCCATCATGCCTCCATTGTTAACTCAGTTTTTAACTCTCCAAGCAATAACTTGTAAGAGGTCAGTAACTAAAATTGAAGGAGGGCAGGAAAGAAAGTTGTTGCTATATTTACTGGAAAACATCAAATGGATGAAAAATTACTGGAGGCTGTTTAACTTGATGGAAAACATCAAGGTAGTTTCTGGTATTGTAAATTGAAAACAAAAGTGAAGATTATGTATTACTCTAGAAGTGATGGTAAAAACAGTTCATAGTGCTGCAAAAACTGCCAATGATACAGCTAAAACCAAAGAGACAGAGGTCTAACCTGTCCACGAATCTCAATTTCTGGCTTTATCAGCAAAGGTTACTATAAGGATCATGAGGTAAAGCTCTTACCACAACAGGATTCAATTTTTAGCCACAGGTTTATCATTGTGCTAAAGTGTAGAAGGATGATTATGGTGATTATGGCAGAAGATTCACTAAAGTACTTCCTAATTATTTTCTGGGATACAGAAATGATCCAATACAATGGCAAATTGTGCAGAGATGATTCAGTTTTTGGCCATTCTTTGTTAAATTCTGCCAGGTTTATCTTTGTGTTTAAGCATATAAGGAAACGGGGATAAGGTGATCATGGCAAAAGATTCACTAAACTATTTCCTAATTATTTTCTGGTCCAACACAGGGGCAAATGGGCTGAGTGAAGAGAAGAATATTTAAGTCTGAAGATTGAATGGACTGGAGATTTGATGTGATACTATTGAAGTCCTACACTACTTTCTCCATATAAATAGATCAAGAAAAATATCAGTAGGTGTAGCCATACTATGAAGCTTAGAAACCCATAGCAGAGAAGGAGGCCATTCAGTCTTTCTCACCAATGCCAGCTCCTCTATTGGAATCAAGTACATTGAAAAAAATCACCTGGACCTGCCCATTGTCTTTATATTCCTTCTTTTGAAATGTTCATCTGATTTTCTTTTTAATGATATTCGCTGTCTGAATTGTATAGTGTTGTAAAGCATTCCCTGTTCTTAAACATTGTCTATACGGACTTCAGTAAGTAGGGGAAAGTGAGGACTGCAGATGCTGGAGATCAGAGTCAATAAGTATGGTGCTGGAAAAGCACAGCTGGTCAGGCAGCGTCCGAGAAGCAGGAGAGTCAAAGTTTCAAGCATAAGCTCTTCATCAGGATGATCTCTTCATCCTGGTGGAGAACTTATGCTCGAAACATTGACCCTCCTGCTCCTCTGATGCTGCCTGACCGGCTGTGCTTTTCCAGCACCACACTTAGTGATTCGGATTTCAGTAAGTGCTTGACAAAGTTCCACATGGTAGATTGGTTACCATTTCAATACAAAATTGGCTCTAAGGTAAGAGACAGAATGTGGTGGTGGAGGAGGGTTGTTTTTCGGACTGGAGGCCTGTGACCAGCGCTGTGTTGCAAGGTTTGGTGCTAAGTCCACTGCTTTTTTTATCATTTATGTAAATGATTTGGATGTTAATGTAGGAGGCATGGTTAGAAGGTTTGCAGATGACACCAAAAGTGGTGGTGCAGTGGACGGCAAAGAAGGTTACCTCAGAGTACAACAGAATCTTGATCAGGTGGGCTAATGGACCAAGGAGTAGCAGATGGAGTTTAATTTGGATAAATGTAAATTTGGATAAATTTGGAAAAGTAAATCAGGGCAGGACTTATACATCTAGACATAAGGTCCAAGAGACCGTTGTTGAACAAAAAGACTTTGGGGTGCAGATTTATAGTTCCTTGAAAGTGGAGATGCAGGTAGACAGGGTAGTAAAGAAGATGTTTGGTATGCTTGCTTTTATTGGTCATAGGTCATATTGAGTGTAGGAGTTGGGAGGCCATGTTGAGGCTGTACAGGACATTGGTTAGGCCATTTCTGGAATACTGCATCAATTCTGGTCCCCCTGCTATAGGAAAGATGTTGTAAAACTTGAAAAGGATCAGAAAAGATTTACAAGGATGTTGCGAGGGTTGGAAGTTTTGAGCTAGAGGGAGAGGCAGGATAGGCTTGGGCTATTTTTAAGGGGTGATCCTATAGAACTTTATAAAATCACAAAGGACTTGAACTATGTGATTGGTCAAGGTCTTTTCCCCAGTGTAGTCAAAAACTGGAAGGCAGAGGTTTAAAATGAGAGGGAAAGATTTAAAAAGGTACCTGAGGGGCAACTTTTTCACACAGAGGGTTGTGCGTGTATGGAATGAGCTACCAGACAACATTTAAAAGGCATCTGGATGGGTATATGAATAGGAAGGGTTTAGAGGGATATTGGCCAAATGCTGGCAAATAGGACTAGATTAGTTGAGAACGTTTGGTCAGCTTTGACGAGTTGGACAAAAGGGTCTGTTTCTGTGTTGCACATCTCTATGATTCCATTACTCTTATGAATATTACTGTGAAAATATTCTTCTATGGCACAATCATCAATTCCACTTTTATCAGAGCAGCCATGATCGAATTGAGTAGCAAAGCAGATTGGCTGAGTGACCTACTTCTGCTATTACATCTCAACGTCTATCTTAAGGTCTAATTTATCCTTTGTGTGACTATCTTCAGTATAGTGTAGGTACACATTTCAGTGAAAAATTGCAAGCACAGACACTCTTACAGGAACAAAGATATTTTCACAGATTAGTCACTGACAAGTATATCCAAAATTATGCATTTAGATGCTCTATTTAAAGTTGATATTTGAGGTGCTTTCCAGTTAATGTTATCTTTCTCTTTCAATGATTGAGACTCTAGAAAGACACTGACTTCACTGCCAAAGGGAGAACAGTGAGAACAGCCTGAAATATTTTGTCAATTGAGATTTTAGTGAAACTGTGATGCATTTGGATGCGAACTGTGTTATCACATTGTGGTTGTTAAATAAGCTTTTGACAAACTGTGCCTTTTAATATTGTCATAAGACTTGCAACTGTAGCTGTCTCCTTCTAAAAATTACTTACATAAAAGAGTGAACCATAATCCATTCAATGTTCAATTTCAAACTTAATGTGGAAAGGCATGGTGACCACAATAGAGATTTTTCAGAAAAACTGAGTTCTTAGAAAAATGAAATTACATTTTCCAAATTCTTGAAAGTCAGCTAATTGCACATCATATTGATTTTTAAGATTTATTTTGGAGTCAGCAGGCTGTAGCTTTTTCAGTGGAATGCTTTGCACTAAAATAGAAAAGAATCTATGTAGTCAAAATCTATAAATCACTGCTCTAAAGCAACTCAACAGGACTTTTGTTCTTTTAACTATCCAGTTAGCCATTGAACGATAATGGCACTAGACAAGTACAAAAAGCTACAAAGAGGCTAAACCACAAAAACAGTCCTGGTCCATTTAGTCCTAGTTTATGTTCCATGTGAGCCTCCATCATCCCCGCATAGTTTTCCACTTAACTACCAAATCTCCCCTGTAAAACATTTTTAACATATTTGAGACAATGTTTGTTGTATACATTGAGTAGGATCACATTAATACCCATATTTGTCATACAGAGGACTTATTTACAAGATAGATTGTCTCCAATAAAATACGTATACATAGTTCTGATGTTTCTGATTAAGAGTCACTAAATGCAAAACATTAACTCTTCTTTCTCCTCACCAATGCTGCCAGATTTGTTAGTTTCGTCAGTAATTTCTATTTATGTTTATATAGTCACTTGGTTATGAACAACTTCAGTATTTCTGAATAAAGGCATTTCATTGAAGCTTTTTGTCTTGCATTCATCAAAACATATCACAGGAGTACAAGTTCAAGGAGAATACCGAAATTAATACTGTATGAGAGGAGAGTACTGATTGTTGGCCAGTGGAGTCTGATTCGTACAGATATTGGTTTGGACAATGCATCCATTAATCAACAAGGTAAATTTCTTTCATCTCACCAAATATAGTGATACAAAAATGGGAATCATACTGAAATGACTGCAGCACAAAATATCAGCTTCAGAAATATTTGTCTCGATGAAATGACAATCCAGAATTACTAACTTTCTTTCTCTCTGCATAGATAATGCTAAATCCACTAAGTATTTCCAGTTCTTTCTGTTTCATTTTTATATGTGCCCAAGTTTTTGGCTTGGTGGCAATTCTTTTAAACTCAGTCTTTATTCAAAGAGAATTTAATAGCTAACTGAAAAACAAAGCATTTGACTGATGGTGAAATTATTTGTTCACATCTTTCAATGAGTTTCAGAAGCAAGCAACTTCAAAATATAGCAATTTAAGCCACCAAAGATAAAATGATTTTAGACATGTTTAAAAAGATCTAAAAATATTAAAATCAGCATCATTAAAAATGAACTTATATACTTGTATTGTACTTCATCATATCTGGCAAGCCATCCCAAAGCATTGACAGATAATAAATTGCCTTGAAGCATAATCACTGTAATTCTGTGGGCAAAACTGTCAACTACTAATGCAAAGCAAAATTCTTCCAACAGCAAATCAGATAAATTAATGTTTTTAATTTTGGTCATTTTGGTTTGGAGAATATTTGTTTAGACGTCAGGAGACCTTTTTGTTCCTCTTGCAATAGTGACATGGAATTGTTAGTCTTTACCAGAAATATTTACCCTGTACTGCAGACACACACCTGGACAATTCATCATCTGAAGGATATTATCTCTATCTCTACTATGAGGTGTTACACTGAGTGTGCAGTTTCATTCTATTAACCTACAGTTCAGAAGTTGTTCTCTTTACCAGCAGCTAAGATAGAGCCTCTAATTATGTAACTTCACAGTATCTATATTTCTACTGATCCTTTCTGTGAAAAATTATTCTGACAAGTCCACAATAGAAACTGTTATTTCTGTTGGTTTTTAGTTTTGTTGTGCAGATACACAATACATTTTAAATGGTAAATTAATTGCTCCTGTTGAGTCTGTGGTAAAGGTTGATTTGTTAAAAGCAACCTCTTCAGATAAACAATGAGCATCTTACTACTGACTAACTACTCAAATCTAACCAACGTAAAGCAGTACTTAGTTCTTTAAGTTGCCTTAAAACACGCAATTACTGTAGTTGTTTCTAAACAGCTTCCTCTACAGCAAAAAGCATATTTTATCAGTGCAGTCAAGTTAAATGTGCACTCTAGAGAATTGACAAAAAGTGAGGAAAATCATGTGCGTTTGCAGAATGATACCCTACTTGGAGTAATTTTAATACAAAATAAGTAAAACACATCCAACACTTAAAAGTCTCTTCCATGCAATTTGTCAAAAAAAGTTCCTAAAGAAAATTATTAATAATTTTGTTGAAAGTGCAAGAAAATCAAATGTTCTAGTTCTAGTTCAGATCAGATCAGGGTCTTGATTTGTGCTATGTATCAGTCAGCTTCATGTTGGAAACTGGTTCAAAATAGACATATTTTGTTGTGCCCCAATAGCAGAACTAAAATTAGTATGTGTTTCATGATTAAAAAGACACTACTTTATTGTGATTAGATTTGTAACCTGAAAAAAAGTTCAGAGTTGATTTTACTTAAGTAACTCAGGAGAGTTCTGACTACATTTGCTATTGGTACTATCTTGGGGTATACCAGCAGATTGATCAATCCAACCTAAATTTCCAGCAAGAAAACCATTATGAAACAGAACATCAGCTCAGTGTTCGGATATCATTTGGAATCATCAGAGGAGGAGGGGTTGAAATAATCATACTGAGTGATCAAAATGACTTTGCTTGCTACAAAAATACTTTGGCTTTTCACCAGCTATTAATTATCAGAATACTTATAAAATAAATAAGCAGACTGATATACAGCAATCATTACTGATTGATAGCAAAATCTAGGCATTGGAAACTTTGTACATGAAACAAGTATCTTACACATAAAATTTCTACCAACACTCGATTTACAGTATTTAAATATAGTTCATATGCGTAATTATATTTATGTGAAGCAAAAATTGTTATCATCTGAAAAGGAGCATGAATTTTTATGCCTGAATCATTCAGTGATATTCAGATCAGTACCTGTTAAAAATGATCAGGCTGCTTCCATACTTGGAACTGAACCTTTTTCTCCCATTTTTCAACATTTCCTTGACCATTCCAAGCAAAAGACTAATCAGCAGCCTTTAAACAATTGGTTAACAACAACAGGCATTTTTCTAAAATTTGATTTCAGAGCACAGATAAGGTTGACCACATTTTTCTTTATATAAAAATGGTTTATCGTGTTATATCAGAGAGCATCTAAGAGTCTACAGCATATTTTGGAGTCAGGTGAACACTAAATTTGGTAAGGTCAAAGGTCTACTCTTTTTAAATAAGATGAATGAATTTTTTTTTGCAGTAATTCAGTGACATTCATTACCATTTCTAAATTCAATATCACAATTGATCAGGAAAGATTTGAGCTCACAATATCTGGATTGCAAATCCAATGTTATAAATTATATAAACTGTATTCCAATCTGTATCACTTCAGATAGAACTTGTGTATAATTTTAAACTTGGTTATCACTAATGCTAAATTATAAGATAAAAATACTCGGCCACTTTTGGAGTATTACGTGCAATTCTGGTCTCCTTCCTATCAGAAGGATATTGTGAAACTTGAAAGGGTTCATAAAAGATCTATTAGGATGTTGCCAGGATTGGAGGATTTGAGCTATAGGGAAAGGCTGAATAGGCTGGGGCTATTTTCCCTGGAGTGTCAGAGGCTGAAGAATGACCTTACAGAGGTTTATAAAATCATAAGGGGCATGGATAGGATAAATAGACAAAGTCTTTTCCCTGGGGTGGTAGAGTCTAGAACTAGAGGGCATTGGTTTAGGGTGAGAGGTGAAAGATATAAAAGGGAGCTAAGGCGCAACTTTTTCATGCAGACTGTGGTGCATGTATGGAATGAGCTGCCAGAGGAAGTGGTGGAGACTGGTACAATTATAACATTTAAACACCATCTGGATGGGTATATGAAAAGGAAGGGTTCAGAGGAATATGGGCCAAGTGCTGGAAAATGGGACTAGATTAATTTTAAACTTGGTTATCATCGAGTTTCACTCAGGAGAAGGAGAACATTGTAGAGGAGAAGAATGAGATACGAGATATTAGACTAGAAAGGATCGAAATTAGTAAGGAAGAGGTGTTATCAATTCTAGAAGGAGGGAAAGTAGACAAGTCCCCTGGGCCGGTTGGGATTTACCTGAGGATTCTCTGGGAAGCTAGGGAGATGGTGTTGGAGTCTTTGGCTTTGATCTTTGAGTTATCATTGTCTACAGATTTAGTACCACAGGACTATTGTGCCCTTGTTCAAGAAAGGTAGTAGAGATGACCCAGGTAATTGTAGACCAGTGAGCCTTTCATCTATTGTAGGAAAAGTTTTGGAAGGACTATAAGAGATAGGATTTATAATCAAGTAGCAAGCAACAATTTGATTGCAGATAGTCAACAAGGTTTCATCAAGGGCAGGTCATGCCTCACAAACTTCATTGGGTTTTTTGAGAAGGTGGCCAAGCATGTGGATAAGGGTAGGGAAGTTGGTGTACATGGACTTCAGTAAAGCATTTGAAAAAGTTCCACATGGTAAGCTGTTGGAGAAAATGCAGGGGCATGGAATTGAGGGGGATTTAGCAGTTTGGAATTGAAACTGGCTTTCTGTAAGAAGGCAACGAGTGGTGGTTGATGGAAAATATTCAGCCTGGAGTGCAGTTACTAGTGGTATGGAACAAGGATCTGTTTTGGGACCACTGCTGTTTGTCATTTTTGTAAATGACTTAGACGCAGCATACGTGGATGGGTTAGTAAGTTTGCAGATGACACGAAAGTCGGTAGAGTAGTGGACAGTGTGCCAGAATGTTGCAGGTTGCAGAGGGACTTGGAAAAACTGTAGAATTGGGCTGAGAGGTGGCAAATAGAGTTCAATGCAGATAAGTGTGAGGTGATTCACTTTGGGAAGAATAACAGGAAGGCAGAATACTAGGTCAACGGAAAGATTCTTGGTAGAGTGGATGTGTAAAGGGACCTTGGAGTCCATGTACATAGATCCCTAAAAGTTGCCAACCAGGTTGATATTGTTTTTAAGAAGGCATATGGTGTGTTAGGTTTTATTGGTAGAGGAATTGAGTTCCGGAGCCATAATGTCATGCTGCAACTATACAAAATGGTAGTGCAGCCACACTTGGAATATTGTGTCCAGTTCTGGTCGCCCCATTACAGAAAGGATTTGGAACCATTGGAAAAAGTGCAGAGGAGATTTACCAGGATATTGCCTAGTCTGGAGGGAAGGTCTTATGAGGAAAGGCTGAGAGACTTGGGTCTGTTATCATTGGAAAGAAGAAGGCTAAGAGGGAATTTGATAGAGACCAATAAGATGATGAGAGGATCAGATAGGGTAGAAGTGGAAGTCCTTTTGCTAGGATGATGACGTCAGATTGTACGAGGAAGAATACCTACAAATTGAGAGGTGATAGATTTAAGACAGATGTCAGAGGCAGGTACTTTTCTCAGAGAGTGGTAATGGCGTGGAATGCCCTGCCTGCCAACATAGTTAACTCAGTCACATTAGGGAGATTTAAACAATCCTTGGATAAGCACATGGATGACGATGGAATATTATAGGGGGATGGGCTTAGATTAGTTCACCGGTCGGTGCAACATTGAGGGCCAAAGACCTGTTCATAGAACAGTATTGTTCCATGTTCTACAGATTAGGTTAGGATATTTGGTCGACATGGACAAGTTGGGCTGAAGGATCTGTTTCTCTTGTGTACATTTCTATGACTCTATGACATATCATGAAATGAGTTTGAATACTTTTAAAATATTTGGATATAACAATTTGGACCAAAAGAAAATAAAACATTTCTAATCCTGGTTCACTGAAAGTTATTTAATCTTAATAGTTCTACTCCAGAATAAATAGACATGCATGGCCAGGTACAAGTTGTCAGCTTCATAAAAGTCATAAAGGCCAAATCTTCATATCTCTTCAGAATTGTTGTGTCAGTCAATTAAAGAAATGAAAAGTCATTGCATTTGAATGGGCTTTTTTAACCTCTGGGATGTGACATTTTTCTTGACTGCTTTCAAAATTCTGTTCTATAGGAGTACCAAGCAAGCTTATGAATACTCCACTGACCTAACCTTTCCACATGGAGGTATACTAGCAGCTGAACAGGATCTTTAGAAATGATCAAATGAACATACCAGTGCCACTTTGGATATTTCCCTTTCACACTTCGCTACACAGTTTCTCTTCTGCACTGATGTCGACAAGTGTTTAAATTTAAAAATTAATTGTGAATTGGACCATAGACAGCGAAACTGTCTTCGAATATTCAGTATAGATACATTGCAAAATAGATTCTTCAAAAATTCCAATGGGTTGTGATTATACACTCAGGAGCCCAGATGTGACATTTAGCCTGCACAGCATTACCAGATGTTAAATGTTTAACTCATAAGCTGCACATTGCAGCAATGAGCATGTTCTGCTCAGCAGTGCACAAGTACTTTCCTAATAGAAAATTAGAAAAAAGACTTGAGTTCACCTGACTAGTTTATTAAAACTGACATGATCACAAAGGGCTTTGCAACCTTTGTAACCTTTTGTGCAGTCAGAGGCAGGATACTGATTGCCTTCATTAGCACAGTTCATAATTGTCAAAAAAAATGACAGGATAGGAAAAGGTGTGAAGATCTTGTCGAGCTAATTGCACTACCAGCTGCTTGCAATGCTTCGTGATATAGTTGTTAACTGACCATTGCTGTCACCACTTTGTTCAAAAAGTCAGGAAGTAAAAAAAGCTCTTTGAATATGCTGAGATCATTTACCACTTATTCTTTAATGATGATCATTAGGTGTGATTTTATATTATATTAAATGGTTAATTTGCATTAGTTCATCCTCAATACATGCGTTTGATGAAGTTTTTTATGCAAGTGATGTACAAATGACAGATTTGGATACAAGTTTATATTTCAATCCCCTTTCTGAGTAATAATGGTTTTGTACAAACTGCAGAATGGCAGTTTAATTTCAAATTTCAGCACATGTTGTTTTCCTTAGCTTTTTTTTAAGGGCTATCACTACATTCCTGGCGGATTGTAACTGGAAATAATATGCAGGGGAAGGTAAGTCCAAAGTGAACCACAGTGGAAAATTAGGTTTGCTGAAAGCAGCCTTGGGGCAATGATAGAAATACAAAACCACATTACAGTGTTCAATTATTGTGAAGCTCAGAGTTCTCAGTTTCTGATCAGTCTGTACCAAAACATTCACATCTAATTTTAGACACTGTTCAGATCTCACACTGACCCAAAACAAATGTCGCATTATTTTGCTAAATAAAAGAAATGCTCACATTTCCATCAGTATACATTTTATTATTCAAGCTAATTTAAATTGAGGAAACACCACACTGCAATAAAGCACAAAAAATGCAACACAAGCTTAAAAATAAAGACATGAATAATTCCAAACTGACCCACCCCATTTCTGAAACTACACTTAAATTTGTAATTTTCTTTGTAAATTAACCATGAACAATAAATAAGTACTTACTAAGTGATTGATAGTATTTATTATAAAGCAATACCATCATAATTGCTTTGCTTCCAGGCTGCTCATAATGCAACATGCTGATCTTCAAATTTGTCTTGTTTGCTGATCTTGAAAAGGTAAGACAGGCTCTATTTAATGTAAACAAAGAACAGCTCCAACAATGGAAAAACAACTTAATTCAAGGGGCACAATGAAATAAATTATGACCTATACCTTTCTCTATGTCTACATCAAGGTGACCTTGAATAAAGGTTACCAATGACATGTACAACTGAAATTCTTCAGATAGACGAAATTCTGGTCATCATGGCTTTGATTTCTAAAAAATTCTCTCATTTACATGACAAGGCTAATTTCAAAGCATGATTAGTAACACAAAAATACAAATGTACAATTATATACTTGTTACTTTCATTTTTAGGTATTCCTCAATAGCCAAGAATAAGCAGTATGGGCGAGCAATTTAACATTTGCAAAAATGGCTGAATAGTCAGAGCACATTGCCTGCAACTGATACGTTACAATGCTTTGTACTTTTTAAGACCTAGAAAAAGCAGTGCTTGAGGAAATGTTAATTTGGATTGCCTTTTTCTTTTGCCAGAGGCACTGGCGTGGCACTCTACATAACACTGACATTGCCAAAGGAAAAGGTAAACTTCACAATAGTCCTACCAGACTACAGGGCTGTGGTCTTATTAGAGAGACAACTAGTGGTGAGTTTAACGTGACAGTCACCACACCACAGGCAAGGGGTGAGGTTGAAATGGTGGGATCTTCATGGTAAACTCTGCCAATGCAGGAACTGAACCTGTTCTGGTAGCATGACTCAGCATCACAAACTAGCCATCCAGCTAACTGAGCTAATTGATTCTCAAATGGCAATAGTGATGATAGCACTGTGATATAATATCTGTATCAGTCTGCCCTAAGTTTATAAACAGAATCACTATGTGTCCCATGCTTCATCAATGCTTCCAAGAAATGAAACTTTCCAATTTTTGCAACTTTACCTGATGTTACAATTCTCTATCACTCTTACAGTGTTCTATTACATCTGTATTGCATTGCTCTACAGTGGTACTTTCCATGATTGTTCTCAATAGCATTACTCAGATTAACAACTAGTCCTTTTAAGATTATATAGATAAACATTTATGTTCGAACAGAGAACAAATCGTAGTATCAGTCCTCTGTTGTTAGTTGAACATTTTAAATTGGGGACCTCATTTGTCTTTTCAACAAACCTAGGAATTTTCTGCAAAGTTTTACATATCATGAGATTTATTTTAGCCCAACCTAATTCAAACACAACTCTCGGGTCACTTTGGTTCAACTTTTTTGAAGTTTGAATTATTTAAGCCATAATGAACATAGGACATAGAACATAGAAAAATACAGCGCAGTACAGGCCCTTTGGCCCTCGATGTTGCGCCGACCCAAGCCCACCTAACCTACACTAGCCCACTATCCTCCATATGCCTATCCAATGCCTGTTTAAATGCCCATAAAGAGGGAGAGTCCACCACTGTTACTGGCAGGGCATTCCATGAACTCACGACTCGCTGACTAAAGAATCTACCCCAAACATCTGTCCTATACCTACCTCCCCTTAATTTAAAGCTATGCCCCCCCCGTAATAGCTGACTCCATACGTGGAAAAAGGTTCTCATTGTCAACCTTATCTAAACCCCTAATCATCTTGTACACCTCTATCAAGTCACTCCAAACCTTCTTTTCTCCAATGAAAACAGCCCCAAGTGCCTCAGCCTTTCCTCATACGATCTTCCTACCATACCAGGCAACATCCTGGTAAACCTCCTCTGCACCCGTTCCAGTGCCTCCACATCTTTCCTATAATATGGCTCATGCTTCAGCTATTTTAAATTTGTATAAAAAAAACTAATCTTAATATAATTGTCAAAGTGAACAGTCAATTTAATAGCTTTTGTATTGCTCAGATCAACAGCTAAGATTGCTATAACAAGCAAATCGTTTCTGCACTCATGTTAGCCACTGGCATGCAAGTTAATACACTCTGATGTGCTAAGTGATGATGATTTCATCTTTGGAAATTAGACAGTAGAATCTTCCATTGTGTTGAAAAATGGAAAGCAAGAACAGAGATGAGGGTAAGAGCCGAGATGTAAAAGTCATACGCGCAGCAATACTGGGCAACCTATCCTTCATTCTCTGGACCAAACTGTCGCTGGTTAGAATTATTACAGAATCCCTGTATGTGGATTCAGGCCATCAAGTCCACACTTATCCTTCAAAGAGCAAAACCCAACCCCCTACTCTATCCCTATAATTCTGCATTCCCCATGGCTAATCCATCTAGCCTGCACATCTCTGGACACTATGCCAATTTAGCACAGCCAGTTCACCTAATCTGCACATCTTTGGACTGTGGGAGGAAACCGGAGCACCCAGAGGAAATCCACGCACAGAGAGAATGTGTAAACTCTACGCAATTAAAAATCACATCACACCAGATTATAATCCAACAGGTTTATTTGGAAGCACAAGCTTTTGGGGTCCTGCTCCTTGGTCAGGTAGCTGGTGGGACAGGATCATAGGACACAAACTTATGGTAAAGATCAAAGGGTCATACAACTTAGGTGATGTATTGCACAAACCTGGATTGCGATTAAGTCTTTAATCACTTAGAATGGGAATGCAGGTTTTGAGTGATTAATATATAAATCCCGAAACTTTTTTCAAGTCACAGTCCCAAGATAACTTAAGATTTTACAAAAAAATGGTGACACCTCAGCTCAGGCAATGCATTAAGGGTGTGAGGTTAGAGTCGGTCTGCATCCCAACTTTAAGTCAGACTGGTTCTATTTCTAAAGTAGGAACTACAAAATGTCACACGGACTGACTGCCTACAGATTGTGTGCTTTTTGAACAAGTAGAATGTATCTGCAAATACAAATACAAGTTTGCAAATACAAATTCACCCTATAGGCTTATGTGCGTGCGTGCACGTGTGGTTTGTGTGTGTTTGAGAGGGAGACACAGAGAGAGTGGGTGTCTGTGTGTGCGTGTGCTTGATAGAATGCGTGCATGATTTTGCCAGAGCATATGCCTGCGAGAGGGGTGTGCACATGAGTGCGCATGTCTAAGAGATAGCGTGTGTATGAGGGAGGGTCTGTGTAAGGGTGCATGTGCTTGTATGTGAGTGTCTGTGTATGTGTGAGAGTGCACAGTGTAGTGGGATCATCTGTCATGTGCCATGAGCCCAAGATCCTGGTTGAGGCCATCCTCGTGGGTATCAAACTTGGCTATCAGCCTCTGCTTGGCCACTCTGTGTTGATGCATACCCCGAAGTTCGCTTTGGAGGATGGTCACCCAAAGATCTGTGGCCGAATGTCCCTGACTGCTAAAGTGTTCCCTGACTAGGAGGGAACATCCCTGTCTGGCAATTGTTGCGCGGTGTCCATTCATCTGATGTCATAGCATTTGCTTAGTCTCGCCAATATATAATTTCATATACTGCAGGCAATGGATGCCCCGAGGCATAGTACTAAGCAGACACTATGACAATGGACGAATGGACACCACGTAACAATCACCAGTCAGGGATGTTTCCCTCCCAGTCAGGGAACACTTCAGTGATCAAGGACATTGGACCTCAGATCTTCAAGTGATCATCCTCCAAGGCAGACTTTGCGACACACAACAACACAGAGTTGCCGAGCAGAGGCTGATAGCCAAGTTCAGCTCCCATGAGGATGGCCTCAACCGGGATCTGGGTTCACGTTACACTGCAGGTGACCCTAATACACTACACATTCAAAGCTTGGGAGACGATTTGTAGCGTGGGTGTTCGATGTTGTGGTTCTGTTCGCCGAGCTGAGAATTTATGTTGCAGACGTTTCGTCCCTTGTCTAGGTGACATCCTCAGTGACATCAACCTGGACCCAAAATACCGGCCACTGCAGCGGACAACTGGAACTGACAACTGGAAGCGGCAGATACAAATCACTATAAATGCTGGAGGAAACATCACAGAAGTGCTTCACAGGAGACTCCCAAGCACTGAGGATGTCACCCAGACAGGGGATGAAACGTCTGCAACACAAATTCCCAGCTCGGCGAACAGAACCCCAACAACACTACGCATTCTCACACATACACAAGCACACATACACACACTCTTACACATGATTATACTCACATGCTGTCTCTCAGACACAAAAAAACTCCCACATTCCCATGCACACCCTCTCACAGGCATCTACCCTGTCATATTCACACATACACGCATTCACACTCTTGCATGCATACACACAAACACACGCACACACATTCACATTTAAGTCTATGGGGTCAATTTGCATTTGCAGATTTGTATTCGCAGATACATTCTATTTTGTTCAAAAAGCACACAATCTGTAGATAGCCAGCTAATGTGACATTTTGTAAATCCTACTTTGCAAATAGAACTAGTCTGACTCAAGGATGGGATACAGACTGACTCTAACCTCCCATCTTTTATACATTGTCTGAGCTGTTACTTTTTTTATACTGATAAAAGCTTAAGTTATCTCAGGGCTGTGACTTGAAAGAAATTCTGGGATTTACACATGAATCACTCAAAACCTGTATCCCCATTCTAAGTGATTGTACGACGCTTTGATCTTTTAGGATAAATTTTGTGTCCTATGATCCTGGCCCACAGCTACCTGATGAAGGAGCAATGCCAGGCAAGTTTGTACTTTCAAATAAACCTATAGGACTGTAACCTGGTGTTGTATGATTTTTAACTTTGTCCATCCCGGTCCAACACCGGCACCTCCACATCAAACTCTACACAGACAGATGCCTGAAGAGCTTGGTGCTATGAGGCAGCAATGCTAAACACTGAGCCACAAAGCTGGTTGATACCTTGTGGCCCATGTGAAATTCTCCAAGGTTATGTTTTATGTTGTCCACTGCCATATCCCCTGAATGCATCAGGTAATCTTAGAGGTTGCCAGGGTTGGAGAATTTGAGCTACAGGGAGAGGCTGAATAGGCTGTGGCTACTTTCCTTAGATTGTTGGAGGCTAAAGGGTGACCTTACAGAGGTTTATAAAATCATGAGGGGCAAGGATAGAGTGACTGGACAAGACCTTTCCAAGGTGGAGAGAGTCCAAAACTACAGGGCAGAGGCTTAAAGTGAGAGGGGAAAAATTTAAAAAGGACCTAAGGGAAAGAAGTGGTGCACATATGGATTGAGTTGCCAGAGGATTTGGTGGAGGCTTTGTACAATTACAATGTTTATAAGGCATCTGGCTGAGTGCCTGAATAGGAAGGGCCAAAATATATATGGGCCAAATGCTGGCAAATGGGACTAGATAAATTGAGGATACCTGGTCGGCATGGACGAAAGGGTCTATGACTCTAAAATGGCGCTATCCTGACATTGCACAGCTCAATAGGCTGACATGATACCATGATCACAAATTTGGACAATGCAGCACCTGGCAATATCAATAAAAGTAAATGACTGCAGCTGCTGGAAATCTGAAATTAAAAGAAGAAACTCACAGATCTGGTAGCATCTTTGGAGACAGAAACAGAGTTAACATTTCGAGTGCAATGACTTCTCATCAGAACTGCTGCATTCAGCAAGGTCAAACAAAAATGCGTGGAGCTAAGATTGTTACTACTTACCAGCAAGGTTCAGGATTAATTGTTGAAACCTTAAGGGGAAACTCCGGATTTTTTTCTCAATTGTTTTATCAAAAATCAAAGTTTTTCATTTTCTATCTCAACATTGCCCACTCTTCTCAAGGGCAGGGGAATTCTACCCCTAAGTATTTGATTGGAATGTCATTGGAGGCAATGTGGGAACATCCTCCATTTCTCTGAGTGTTTGTGTATCCTCAAGGGTTAATGGAGGAGTACACACAAAGGCTACGAAATATAGGAGTGCAAATTGGTAGTGCTTTTGCAGAATGATGGTGATGGAGCGGAGGCTGTGGAGGGACAAACGCTGAGGCACGTCCTTTGCCAATTGAGGCCAGAATCTCCATGTTACTTGACAGTGACCTACAGCTGCCTGGCAAGCCTGTCAATGCATCTCAGTGTGAGTGTCTGTTCAGATTCCTCCACCTCATTGCTATCTTCAACTGAATCCTCTGAAGCAAAACATGCCTTCCAAAAAATAAATTATCCTTTAGTCCTGGCCAGATTGCAGTCTACTCTTGTCTAATGACTCATTATGTGCTACTCCCAAAACATGTATTTGCATCTTAAGTAGTGCAGTACACCAGTGTCTGAGTTGGTACCTGAGTGTCAGAACAAATGATGAAGTGTCAGAACAAGTGATATAACAGTGATAAACAGAGGCCTATTTATCAGTTCTATGCTTTTGCAGTCTCTTTCCTCCTTCTGTGTCTCACCAAGCAGCAATTCTTAGATGTCTACATGCAGGAATGCAGAAACAAAAAGTCAGTGTGTGAAGGTAGGGTTGGGATAGAAAGAACTACTTTCATGATTACATCATTTATAGCTAATTCAAAATGGCAGACTGCAGCATGAGAGTTACCTAGGAGTTAAGAAGAGGCATAAGATTATGCCACGATCCTGAATGTTCATGGTAATGACGATGCCATGGGGCCTACCATAGCTGGCATCAAGTTCAAAGAACCAACTTGATGACAGAGTTCAGGAGATGCAGGATGCCATTGTCCAATACCAATTCATTGTTGTTCTGTTCCCTTTTATTCAATTATATCTCATCCTATGGGTGGGGAGGCAGAATGTCAGTGGTTTGGATGATGTGTCTACCATAGTTCATGGTTTTGTTGTATTGATTGTGTGAATGCCTACCATAGTTCAATAGCTGGAGGTATGTGAAGGCAGTCAGATGTATATAAGGAGTTGGCAGCCTTGATGGGTATGTGAAAGTGAAGATGTCAGGTTTTCAACCAGAAAAATGGTTGATTGATGAAGTGATTGACACTTAGCAGGTGAGAGATTACCAGTGTGATGGGTGGGATGCACCTTCACGAGGTGCACTTACTGACATTAACCATCTGGGAGAGGATATTACAATTTTAGTTCAGAATTTCCAAAACTGTCCAAAATCCAAGAAAAGGCCATCCAAGCCATTTTCCTCCAATCTCTTTGAGCAGAGCTGTTGGTGTCCTGGATGCAAACATCATTAGGGGTTCTCTGTTCCTGCCTAATGCAAATTTATCACCTCTGGAGTCACATTAATTACCATGAATGATCATGTAGGCCTAGTGTTCAATTTCCATAATTTTTCATGATTGCACCCTTTTAGAGAATTTCTCCTTGAGGGGTTATTGCCTGACATTATCAAACATCACTGCTGAGGTTGTTGCTATATGCAAACTCATGAGCAGTGAGATTGAACAGGATTCAGCTCTGAGAGGTGAATCAGCCAATATCACGATCAATTAGTTGAGGAAGATAAATTAATTTCACATATTACCCACCTTAAAATAAACAGGTGAGGAACACTATGAACTGCAACATGTAAACCTAACATATTGGACCACTAAAAAAAATCAATTATGCAGTGAACAAAATATTTGATCCTTTCCTCCACAGTGGTCTCTTATGAATGAATAAAAAGCAAAATGCACTCTGATCCTGGGAAGATTTTCCACCACTTACCACACTTTGGGTCAAGTCAAAGGTAAATGATTCATTTTTCCTCTTTTGAACGCAAATCCCTACTCCATGTAATTATGCCTTAATCTTCATATGACCCAAACTACTCCTCTCTATTACATGACATCTAACCACACTTGCCCTTCTTCAGTCTCTCTCTTTCTTTTCGTGATCTTCCAAATTGCATGTGTATAGTAGGATTTAGCAGTGTGTACGCTTATAAAGAATAGGCACAATAGCCCGATGACCTTTGTCCATAATTCTTTTCATTGGCTTGTATGTGTATTTATTCAAGGTCAGTTAGGTCAGTGGCTGTAAGGCTGGATTGTAATGCACAGTGACACTAACTGTATGTTCATTGCCTGTACCAGCTGAGGTCACTATGAAGGTCCACCTTCTCAACCTCATCCCTCACCTGAGGTATGGTGCCCCTCAGGTGAAACCTTCAACAGTATCTCGCTGAATACTTCACTGGCATGATGGCGATTTTACCTTTATATGTGTACATGTAAAAGTGGACCCAATTTTTTTTTCATTTCAGCCTGTCTTCAGTCAGATTCCCTTATAGATTAAACCAAAGTACGGATGCTAGAAATCTGAAATAAGAGCAGAAAGTGCTAGATAAGCTCAGGGAGTTCTGAAGAACTTGAAATGATAACTCTTCCTCTCTCCAAACATGCTGTCAGTTTTTCCAGAACTTTCTGTTTTCATTTCTCTCGTAGTTTCTTCAGCCATGTTTCAATATCTGGAACAAAAATCTGTTTTCAATTGTTGGCATGCATAGAAAATTTTATGCCTTTTATCTGACTGTGGCTTTCCTTTTGTTGTGTCATTAAAAACAAAATGCACACAGATTATACAAAATGATTCTAATTCAGAGTAGTGGATCCAGCATTCAAACTTTGTTGCAGTTATAGAAATTATTACAAAATGAATATTCTTTTTGCTGAATTTCAATTCATTTATCAATGGGGAGGCAGCAATTTACTCTTCCTAAATCTGACTCTCAAAACTTATCAAAAATATTCAAACTGGTTCTGACATGGAAGTATGAATGGATTTGAGGGACTCTTCCAACTCACATTAGATTAGATTACTTACAGTGTGGAAACAGGCCCTTCAGCCAAACAAGTCCACAGCGACCCGCCAAAGCGCAACCTACCCAGACCCCTACATTTACCCCTTCACTTAACATTATGGGCAATTCAGCATGGCCAATTCACCTAACCTGCACACTTTTAGACTATGGGAGGAAACCAGAGCACCCGGAGGAAACCCATGCAGACACGGGGAGAATGTGCAAACTCCACACAGTCAGTCGCCTGAGGCAGGAATTGAACCCGAGTCTCTGGTGCTGTGAGGCAGCAGTGCTAGCCACTGTGCCACCGTGCCGCCCACATTGATCCTGTCTCAAAGTAGATGGTTAACGCTTAATTCCTTAAATGCATTAGTGCATAGTGAACAAGCCAGTCATTACAATGTACCTTGAGCTGTAAGTATCATGCCACTAAATACAATATGTAGCAATGATCTGTATAATGACCAAATCACTGTTTAGGCACTAATGTTGTTAAATAAATCTGATTTAAATTACATTATACATACAATTAGACTATCGGAGCAGTAACTGTTTAGAATGTATATTTAATTATTACATAGACATAACTAAATGAAATTTGGTACAACCAGTCATGTTATTATTTATTCTCCAGGTACTTGAGCAATATACCTAATCCCCAAATGTTTGCTCTAACCCTGAATATCTCTTTTATTTAATTACTTACATAGACAAATGCTGACATGATCTCTACTTCACCAATTCTAGTAGCGTATTCTGCAATCTTCCTCCTGCTCTCCCTTCTACATACCTTTAAATTTAATGTATCTGTTTACTTTTTCAGACAATAAAGCTAATTCATTCATTCATTCACTCAACAGAGAAAAAAAGATTTTTTTCCCTATTGTGATCCATTTCTTCTTCATTGGAAATATAGGTATCAAATTATTCCTTCATCTTTTCCATTCGAACAAAACCAGCTCCAATTTATCATGTCGTATTTTTTTTATTGGTTAACAGCAGGTGTCATCCAAAATCAACCACATTGAACCCTGTGTGGGGTTTCAACAGGAGTAAGGAACAAGGAAGAGAGTAACCCCTTCAAGCCTATTTCACCATTCATTGAGATCATGATTGATGAATTCCAGATAAATGTATTTGTTCTATATCCCCTAGTTTTGCTAAATATTAATCTATAAATCTTAATTTCAAAACTGAACATTAAACGAGCATCAATTTCCACTTGTGGAAGAGAATTTCCTTTGCATGAAGCAATGCTTTAAATTCACTTATAAAATATCTGGTCGAAATGTTTACACTATGTCCAAATACCTTGACTCCCCAACCAGCAGAAATAGTTTCACTCAATTAATCTAACCTTTTCCCCTTAATATTTTCAAAATATTAATTAAAACAGCAGTTTCTCTCTGGAATTCCAAGCAAACATTACAAACACAGTAGACAACAGGGTCCCAGTATATGTGGTGTATCTAGATTTCCAAAAGGCATTTGTCAAGGTGCCGCACAGAAGGCTCCTGCTTAAGATAAAGATGCAAGGTGTTACAGTCAATGTATTAGCATGGATAGAGGTTTGGTTAACTGATAGAAGGTAAAGAATGGGGATAAATGAGTGCTATTCTGGCTGGCAATCAGTGACTAGTAGTGTGCCTCAGGGATCAGTGTTGGGACCACAATTATTTACAATTTACATTGATGATTTGGAGTTGGGGACTACATGTAGTGTGCCAAACTTTGCAAATGACACTAAGATGAGTGGTAGAGCAAAGTGTGCAGAAGACTGTGAAACTTTGCAAAGGGACATAGATAATTTAAGAGAGTGGGCAAAAGTCTGGTAGACGGAGTACAATGTTAATAAATATGAAGTCATCCATTTTGGTAGGAATAACAGGAAAAATGACTATTACTTGAATGGTAAGAAATTGCAGCATTTGGTTGTGCAGAGGGATCTGGGTGTCCTTGTGCATGAATCACAGAAGGTTGGTCTGCAGGTACTACAGGTAATTAAGAAGGAATTAATGGAATTTTTGTCCCTCATTGCTAAAGGGATTGAGTTTAAGAGCAGGGAGGGTATGTTGCGGCTGTAGAGGATGCAGGTGGGGCCACAACTGGAGTACTGCTTGCGGTTTTGGTTTCCTTACTTGAGAAAGGATGTATTGACACTAGAGGGGGAACAGAAGAGGTTCACTAGGTTGATTTCAGAGTTGAGGGGGTTGGCTAATGAGGAGAGACTAAGTAGACTGGGATTATGTTCACTGGAATTTAGAAGAATGAGGGCAGATTTACAAAATTATGAAGGGAATATATAGATAGAAGTAGAGAGGATGAAACTCTGGTGGGTGAAGCTCAGACAAGAGGGCATAGCCTCAAAATTTGGGCAAGCAGATTTAGGACTGAATTCAGAAGGAACGTCTTCACCCAGAGGGTTCTGAGTCCATGGAATTCCCTATGCAGTGAAGTAGTTTCCTCAGTAAATACTTTTAAAGCTAAGAGAGCTAATTTTTTGAACAGTAAAGGAATTACGGTGAGAGGGCCCGTCAGTGGAGCAGAGGCCTCAAAAAGATCAGCAATGATCTTATGACAGGCAGAGCAGGCTCGAAGGGTCAGATCACCTACTCCTGCTCCTAATTCTTCTGTTCTTATGTAAATTCAAGGAATTCCAAGCTACTTTGTTTAATCCCTCCTCAAAGCTTGATCATCTTGAGTTGAAGTATCACCAATAAATTTATATCATGTACTCTTCCTATGATATGATGCCCAGAAATGCCCACACTACAGTAGTAGGTATGGTTCAACCACAACTTTGCCTACCTGAAGCGCGACTTCTTGCATTCTAGTTCACCAGCTGGAAGGATGACATTTACCATTGGCTTTTCTGATTATTTTGCTAAACTGTTCATTCAAATTAGCTACGTACTTGGAGACTAGATCTCTTGTCCCAGGAGATTTCCAGCTTTTCACCATAAAAAATACATTGCTTTATGCTTTTTGCATCCAAAGTAGATGATCTCACATTTGCCTACATTGAAAGTCATTTGTCACAGTTCTGTCCTATCATTTATCCACTCAACATGTTTTTGTAATCATTCCATTTATACTGCTTACAATACAGCCCATATTTTTGCCATTGGCTTTCTATTTCATGATCTAATTTCTGAATTTAGCGATTATTTGAAGCCCCAACATAATTCCTTCTACTTTGGACAATATTTAATGGAGCCTATTGTAGTCTTGTCCATTGGTTGGAAAGCCATTGAGAGCCCTATATCATTTCTTTGAGGGAAGGCCCACTATTATCCAGTTTAGTGCCTGAATCCCAGTGAATGCAATTCACTCTCCTGAGGATCAAAGTCCCAAGGATTTGGCTGCTGCTAATATGGTACAAACATGAGGTCAAGGAATGTTCTTGGATGCCAGGTCACAGGTGAGTGATGGTAGATGACTGTTTTAGAGGAGGGGCAACATGGACAGAAGAGGATGGCTGGCAGCAAGGAAAGGGGATTCTGTCAATGGGACACCCAATTCCCAATGCTGGGTCCCTTGATCAGGCAGCATATTTTTAAACACAGAACACACATGCTCCCTTAGGGTGCCCACAAGTTACTCTGCATCAGTTTGCTTGTCATGCTCACTGCAAGATGAACCCCCCAATTGCTTGGGTTAAACCTGCTGTAATGGGAGGAGACTCTTAAGCGGGCATTAAATTCCCACTTTACATTGAATTGGCAGTAAGAAGTCTATCCATGGGCCTTCCAATCAGAGTCTTAATGGGTTGGAGGCAGGAATACAGAGCAGTCGTCAGCTGCCACCCTCTAGCCTGATTAAATTCTGCTTCTGCCACTCATCAAGTGGATGAGCATTAAATTTTCCCCATTACACTCTCATTACAAATTAAAATATCATTGGGGGATAAATTGGTTCTGGGTAGGGGTCTGGTTAGCTCAGTTTGCTCAATTTCTCATATGTGGTTCAGAATAATAGTCATAGAGATGTATAGCGCAGAAACAGACCCTTTGGTCCAACCCGTCTCTGCTGACCAGATATCCCAACCCAATTTAGTCCCACCTACCAGCACCCGGCCCATATCCCTCCAAACCCTTCCTATTCATTTACTCATCCAAATGCCTCTTAAATGATGCAATTATACCAGCCTCCACCACTTCCTCTAGCAGCTCATTCCATACACATACCACCCTCTGTGTGAAAAAGTTGCCCTGTAGGTCTCTTTTATATCTTTCCCCTCTCACCCTAAACCTATGCCCTTTAGCTCTGAACTCCCTGACCCCAGGCAAAAGACTTTGCCTATTTACTCTATCCATGCCCCTCATAATTTTGTAAACCTCTATAAGGTCACCCCTCAGCCTCCGACACTCCAGCTAAAACAGACCCAGCCTATTCAGCCTCTCCCTATAGCTCAAATCCTCCAACCCTAGCAACATCTTTGTAAATCTTTTCTGAACCCTTTCAAGTTTCACAACACCTTCCCGATAAACCAGTGTGGGTATTGTTCCCAGACTGACTAAGGTAAACTTGGAAACTGTCTCATTACCCTGTTCCCAAGATTGGAAAGCATTGGAAAATGACCACTGACAAAAAAAAAGCCAGGAGAAACAGCTCAGGATGAAACATCAGCTGACAATGAGTCAAGAACACACCTTCGGCGAAGCATACATAAATTCATTTTGAACACCTCCAATTGATTTGTCATTTTACCCATTAACTTTCAATTAATCGAGTCGAATCTCCTGTGGATAGTTTCCTATTGAAGCTAGCCTTACCTAAATCTGTTTAAATCATGAGATGTTTTGTGTTTCTCCCTTTCAAATACAATGTTGAACAATCGTATAAAAATTTCTATTCAATAAATATTTCAAACACTATAAATCTGTTGCCTTACTAAATCTAATATGCCTTGTTTGATAACTGAGGCTAGAGGAGTGCACTATTGCTCCAATTGACTTTCACTACTCTAGACATCAATGACCAATTCAATACCTCATCTCTTTGAAGTTTTAAACTACAAGATCTATCAAGTGGCTTTTTAATAAATGCAATGATTGGATTATCCTCAGAACAAAACTTATTCAATAAAGATGTAATAATTGGTTGACATACACTGTCAGTAAAATTAAAGTATTGTTTATTTATTACAATATCCCAAAACACATATGCAAACACAATCTTCAGGAAAAGAGAAAGAACACAGATTTCTCTGAAGAGGTCACCTTCCTGAAAGAAATACTTTGGTAAAGGGGTTATTCTTTATTCTTTAGCGAAAGGATAAAGTGCAAGTTGTTCCAGAGTCTGTTACTTTGATGTTCTGGTCAAGTCACTAATCATGCATGGTTGTCTCTGAAGTGTTGCAGACACATCATGCTCCAGAGATAGACTTGAAATGTTTCTTCAATCACTCTTTCAAAAGAACAAAGCGTTTTCACTCTGAACTTTCAACAAAGAGTTTCTTTTCAGAAATGAAACAGATCAGCTCAACTCACTTTGTTCTCAGCAGTCTTCCCTCCAACTGAACCAGGTACAAGAAGCCCAGCATAGTCAACAGCAAGACCAGCACTTAAGATCAGATGTGTCATTGACAAAAAAAACCTTATTTAAAAAGAACACAGTAATGTCCACAGTGAACATTCAATGACCTCTTCTAAAGAAACAACTCAAATTATTTCTGCAAAATTTGAAAGTTGCTTGTTTGTGGAAGGAACTTCCAGAGGAAGTGGTGGATGCAGACACAGCTACAACATTTAAAAGACATTTTGGATAAGTACGTGAATTAGAAATGTTTGGAGGGATATGGCCCAAGCACAGGCAGGTGGGACTAGTTTAGTTTGGGATCATGGTTTGCATGGATTGGTTAGATCAAAGGGTCTGTTTCCGTGCTGTATGACTCTAAGATTGTATGTCCTCCAAGCAATATTACATATGATACGTTTGCAATACTTGTTTCATTCAAATCCTGAACACACTCAAAAAGCTCACTAACATTTTGAAATATGGCAATCCATTTATCCCAATTAAAATCAAAATTAAAAATCTCTGATTAAAACCATTACTTTCACAGACATGCTTGTCCAAGCTGAACATTTATGGAAGATGGCCATTCATGGATATTACCAGGTACTGCAACAACTCCTGTTAGTCTGAAATTATTTTCTATTCCTTTCTTTATTCCACTTTTTAAGTCTCCATTGCTTGCTTACTTTTAAATTAATGCTTTTATCATTTAAGCAATTTCATTATTTATTATTAAGGCTACTACTCCTCTCACATCTCCAATCTTTCCTAGTTTAGTTAGTGCAGATTCCTGACCATTTGCAGCTATGCCTCTGTCATGGCTGCTAAATCATATCTTCCAAGTTGAGTTTATGTCTGCAATTGATTCAAATTGTTTCTTACACTCTATGCAATTGTATAGAGAACTATGCTGTGTGCTGTAAAGTTTAAAATAGTACAGAACACTCGAACTTAGATACCAATCATCAGGATTGTACTTCTGTTCATGCTATTAAGCTCTTGTCATAAAATTCAGCATTCTTTTGTTGTCTGATTTATCCACTGAAGCATTTTTAAGTTCTTATAAACATTAACCTCACTGGATCCTTGACTTTGTAATAAAGGCATAAAGCATAAAAGCAAGTGATACTACGCCTCTGCAAATCATTGGACGAATCACATTGGAGTATCGCGTTCAGCTCTGGATACCTTATTTAAGGAAGGATGTTATAGAGCCCTGGACAGAGTTCAAAGGTGATTTCCTAGAATGATACCAGGAATAAAAGATTTTAGATACAAAGAAAGAAATGAGAGAGATTGGGCTTGTTCTTCTTGGGGCAGAGAAGATTAAGAGGTGACCTTTTTGAGGTGTTCAAGACTATAAACACTTCTGACAGGGTAAAGAAGGATATTCTGTTTCCACTAGTTGGTATGTCAGTAACTGGGGGTAACAATTTCAAGATTGTCAACAAGAGAGCCAGGAGTGAGATGATAAGAAGCTTCTTCAGTCAGAGAGATGTGAGGATTTGGAATGCTTTGCCTGGGAGAGTGGTGGAGGCTTATTCCATAGGAGGTTTCAAAAAAGAGTTGGATATATATTTGTAAGTGATGAATTTAGATGGCGACAAAGATAGGGTTCTGTAGCTCTTTTGGAAGCAGGTCCAGACACAATGATTTGAATGGCCTCCTTCTATACTGTAAAGTTCAATGAATCTATTCGAATGATTAACTGCTAACCCTTTTGCTTTTCCACATCGCCCAGTTTGACCCCATTCCATGTATAATTACTAATTTTATTTTTACTAAAATGTACACCCCACATTTACTGACACAGAATTCCATCTGGCAAACTTTGTCCATTTCACCATAACATCAATCTCCCCTTGCAGCATCCTTTGGTCTTCAGAATGAATTATTATGCTTCATATTATTGTGTTATCTGTACATTTTAACAACCTTGTTTGAAGCCTTATATTCAAATTACATTGAAAAGAATGTAATCATATAGAACATTGATACTCTCTTCCACCTACTCTCAGAATTTATTTCTAAATTTAATCTGCGTTTTGTAAAATCCATTCTAACAATTTTCAGACTAAATGATGGTGTGCCCCAGATTACATAACTTTCCATCTCCTCCAACACTCTCCTCAGTGTTATCCTGTTGAAGACTTTGTGAAAATGTTTGTATACCATACCAACTCCATTTCCCCACCTGCATTATTACATACATCTGTGTTACTACACTAGGTAAATCCCTCTGCTAACATAAGCCAGCACTGGAGAAAAGGTTCACCCCATCCTGCAATCTGTTAAAATTCAAGATGCAAAAATCTATCCTTAAAGTCACCATTCAAAGTAAATATTCACAATTTTATTCTTTAAGTCTAACAGAAAATATTAATGAACAACTATTTATAACTCCTTTCTCTTAAACCTATCTTTACCCCCCACTCTACAATAGTAGTCCGATAAAAAATCCTGAGTACGATTTACAAAAATGGAATCATGTTTCAAAACCAGTCAGCTATGCTGAGTTTCCTCTGTAGATTCTCTCCAGATTGGTTTCTATGTTCTGCTGTGTTAGCTTCTTCCACAGACAGGTACCTCTCAGAGAGCTCTTAAACGAGCAGCTTACATCTGTTGGTCTTTTGGCAGTTCTCTTTCAACTGTTCAAAAATATTGAGTTTTACACTCCAAAACATTGGATCATTTCATTGGTTTTAATATTATCAAAATACTAAAGTCAAACTTTATTGGACTTTGGAATCTTGAAGCATACTTTAAACTGATTGACCAAATTTGTATTTATTTTTGTCTCATGGCAATCTATCTGCTCTATTTGTATTGACTATGTGTTACATGATCCAAAATACAACCTACAACTTACACTGGTAAGTGTACACTGTCAACAGGCCATCACTAGTGCAATGTTTTGTAGCAGATTATTTATTAAATCTCTGCTATGCCAGTAAAGGGGTAGGTAACACATTATATCATTCCCTCTCTCTCCACTGTCTCTCTCTCTCTCTTTCTCTCCCCCAGTCTTAAAAACTGTGTTCAACACTGGACCAGATGCTATCAGGATCACTCAGTCATAGAGGATGATTTTAGACTCAAATTGGGCTGGCTGAAGATCATGGTGACTAGGTTGGAATGCAGATCATCTCTGCTGGTGGGCGGAATCAGAATTTGTCAATATATAATAGACAAGTGTATGTACAGTGCTTTATAGTATTGTTTCCTTGCTAATGAATGTATTTCAGTCAGTTCTTCAAGAGAGCGATCATTACATTCTTATGCAACACAGCATTAGAGAAAATTCGCACTTTAGAAACAGCACTTAAAGTATTGGCACTGTAATCATGTTACAGTCAATATACATTTTAAAAGTTTGCACTGTAGGAACAGTATGCTCAATTTGTCAATCGCGTTACAGTGAATTCATGTTGATGAAACACACGTTATAACAGAATGACTTGCATTTACAGTGATAACACTTTGATATTCTACTTGCAGAGTCCCATGGTGCAATCATTGTATTGAATGTGTGGTCACTACTTGACAGTAATAGTGTCCTTCATTTGAGTGATAATTCAACAATTCAATATGTTGGAGCTGCAAGGACCTCCCCACTATAGCAAGTCTGAGATCAGTACCTCTCCAGATAGAAGCTTCACCACTACATCCCACTGCACTTCCTTACCAGACTTTATCCACACATGGTCTGGAAATAAAAAGTATTTGCTGAGACATAGAAACATTTTTATAAAAATGACAAATTTTCAATTTCCCCATAAAACTCTAAACGGTATTCACATAAGTTCAGCATTTATTGTTAAAGATGAGGAAATGCAAACACTGCAAAATGGTTATTTTGAGAAATGGTAAATTGCCAGTACATTTCAAAAATCAAAGCTATTTCTCCAATGAATTTCTATTTCAGATAATAAATCAATATTGCAGTACAGCACTTCTCCATTTTTCTGTGTACTGTAAAATCACAATTTGCTATCTGCTGATGGTAGCCAAAGTTCTGGTCCAGAATTTTAAATCAAGATTACAAGGCAGTTAAAATTAAAACTGAAAATTAGATGCCACCAAGAAAACCATTCACAAACATTCCAAGTTAACATGTGGTGCGGAAGTTAGAACATTACGTCCTCTGCCCAAACTGGGGTAAATGAAAGCCACGTCAAAAACAAGAAGACAGGTCGCCATGATTTCTCTGGTGAGAAAGCATCATTTTTGGCATCTGCGACAAAGGGAAGTAATTGGTCCAGTGGTGGGTTGAGGTCCTAATGTGGCTGTTCATTCAACATTTTAGGCCCTGAACAGATGGTGGGTTGAGAAGGTTGACCATGCACCTCCTTGTCCAAAACTTAATTGCTGAGGTGACAGAAAGGGGTAAGGTCTCTCCAGGGCCAACCGGTGCTTCCCATCACATTCCACACCACCTCCAGGGAGGAGAAAATTACAACCTTTCAGTTTCATTATGTCATGACACCTTGATACATTTGGATGGTACCCTTACATTTTTAGTACACTGCTTAAAGAAAACTTGTTTGAGTGAAAAATTAGTACTCTCAAGATTATCCCATAAAGTTAAATTGATCATCAGTTCACTTCAACAAATATGATTTTAACAAAATGGTCTATTTCATGGTACATAAATATATTGTTTATTTTTGATATTCCTGGGTGTTGAAATTCAAAAAAATTATTTTGAATCTCTCAGATATACGAATACTACTTATTGCTTACAAAAGACATTTTGATGAAGGCTGTGTGCTGCACACATCATGACCATTCGTTAAAATACCAACATGAAGGGGAACAACTGTTTATATTATACGACAAGACAGTGTTCATTGTTTGGCAAGCAGAATCTGATTGGTGGAGGTATTGCCATGGAGAATGTTAACTGCTAAGCTTTGCTTGAATTTATGACAGGCATGTTGACTTTTTTCACTCAAAGCATTGCTCCAAGGAATGAATGACAGTAATTATCTCTTTTGTTGAGTTGAATCAGGCACAGTATATGTGCATGGTCTTTCTATCTGCCCTGTGTGTTAATATATGTAACTTGCAGTACACACGATTGTGTGTCAAACTGCAGGCCAGACTGACTCTCAAATTGATTGTCAGCATAACTCATAGCAAGCATGAATTACTGAGCAAATGTTAGCCAATCACCAAATCATATTTAATTTGGACAGTGAATTTAGATTTTTCCAAGCATTCACTGATCGTGGACAGTCAGTACCGTGCTTGTTGTGAACAGCAAAAAGGACTTATTTTTTAAATCATTCATGGGTTTTTGACCTTTTCTGTCTGAGCCAGCATTTATTGCCTATCCCTAGTTGCCATTGAGCAAGATTGTGGTGAGCTGCTTTCTTGAACTGTTGATACACCATAAGGAACTGAGTTCCAGGATTTTGATCCAGGATTTGGCACTGAAGGAATGGCAATACATTTCTAAGTCAGGATAGTGAGTAGCTTGAAAAAGAACTTGCAGGTGGTGGTGTTACTATGTGTCAGCTATCCTTGTCCTTCCAGTTGTAAGTGACCATATATTTGGAAGGTACTGTCTAAGGAGCCTTGGGTAAACTTCTGCAGTGTATCTTGTCGCTGGTACATTGCTGCTACTGATTGTACGTGATGGAGGAAGTAAATGTTTGTAGATGTGGGATTAATCAAAGTGGATACTGTTTTTTTTGGAAGGTGTCAAGTTTCTTGAATGTTGTTGGAGCTGCAAATGGACAGGCTTTGGGAAGTTAGCAGGTGAGCTAAGTTCTAGCCTGTCTTCGTAGAGACTGTATTTATATAGTATACTGTTTGATAAGAACAGCCAATCCTTACAAAGCATGGTCCACATACTTTGCATTAAACACGATCTGAAATTTACTTCATTACTCACGTGTGTCATAGACAAAACATGTTATGACTAACAGCACCATCCTGTTTGCGGTGAACCACACAACTTGTGACTGCACAGCAATAACATGAAATAGCTAGCTTTAACTGTTAACTTAATCTTAAATTGTTAATCTTAACTTTCTCATTATAAAATTTCAAGGCACACTATAATTTTGTGTGTGTAACAGATCTTTACTGTACAATACAACAGGTAAAAATAAATTACAAGGTTGTGTTGAGAGCTACTTTTTTACTATGTAGACACATGATTTGACATAAGTCAGACTCCACCAACATTCTCACTGCTGCTGGGACTCGTACTACAGAATGATAATGATCAGGTAAAAAGTCATATTCAAAGGTCAAAATTCATGAAATGCTGCAGTGCCATAAAACCATTTAATTATCTGGCTTATACATAACAAGATACAGCCTTTTCTGTTTAAGCAAAAAATAGTCTTTGAAAGAATAACCTTAGCCTTCATCACTTTAATATTTAATGGGGAAAAGTAGAATATATCTGAAATTGGTTAAGGGCTTACAGTGCGCAATTAACCCACAAACTTTCATGGTAAAACATTGAGTAAGTTCAATTCCTACTGCCTATTTTCTTTTAAATGACTTACATATGTAGCTTATGCTGTCTGCGTGGTCTTTGGATGCATCTATTAACAAAGACTGAGTTGCGAATACTTTTCTGAGGCAGCCTGAATGTCTAAATGTGGAATGGATAAACATTTTGGATTTCTAGCCTCTGCAATTCTTTAAATTTATGCGCAGTATTTAACTTACTGCCACATGTCTTTCGGGTATGCGTTGCAGTAGTTCTGCTCTTCTTTCTGACAGGATTTCCTGTTCACTGTCATTACTTTCCAGTTCTGAAGAAGGGTCACTGAAAATGTTAACCCTGTTTTCTCTCCAAAGATGCCTCCAAAACTGTTGAGTTATTTCCAGCAATTTCTATCCAGTATCTGCAGTTCATTTTTTTTTGTCTAAAAAGGGGAGATGCTTTATGGTCGCAATACATATTGGGAGCCTTTTCAAAACAGAACACTTCGAGCAATGGCTAAATCTCTGGACAACTATAGCTTTCAGACAATGAAGTCAAGGCCTTGGTGTAAAATATAGAAAACAGGAAAGATGGCTGCACCCTGGGATCAGGAAGCTCTCTGGACACAAACTCAAAAGGCCACAGCGAAAGCATGAATGGCAATGTCACCACTGTTGCTCCAATAACAAATGGAGTCCAGAAAGAAGAGTGATAATAATTACCAAAGTGAGTTATGTTATGTTACTGCTTTAAGAACTGAATACATTAATGATCCAAGGACTAAAATGACATCATATGACTAGCAGCCATGAGGAGTCCAATTAGCACCGTGCTAGGCTAAGGATTGTACTGAGTAAAAAATGAGGTCTGCAGATGCCGGAGATCACAGCTGCAAATGTGTTGCTGGTCAAAGCACAGCAGGCCAGGCAGCATCTCAGGAATAGAGAATTCGACGTTTCGAGCATAAGCCCTTCATCAGGAATAAGAGAGAGAGCCAAGCAGGCTAAGATAAAAAGTAGGGAGGAGGGACTAGGGGGAGGGGCGATGGAGGTGGGATAGGTGGAAGGAGGTCAAGGTGAGGGTGATAGGCCGGAGTGGGGTGGGGGCGGAGAGGTCAGGAAGAGGATTGCAGGTTAGGAGGGCGGTGCTGAGTTGAGGGAACCGACTGAGACAAGGTGGGGGGAGGGGAAATGAGGAAACTGGAGAAATCTGAATTCATACCTTGTGGTTGGAGGGTTCCCAGGCGGAAGATGAGGCGCTCCTCCTCCAGCCGTCGTGTTGTTGTGTTCTGCCGGTGGAGGAGTCCAAGGACCTGCATGTCCTCGGTGGAGTGGGAGGGAGAGTTAAAGTGTTGAGCCACGGGGTGATTGGGTTGGTTGGTTCGGGCGGCCCGGAGGTGTTCTCTGAAGCGTTCCGCAAGTAAGCGGCCTGTCTCACCAATATAGAGGAGGCCACATCGGGTGCAGCGGATGCAATAGATGATGTGTGTGGAGGTACAGGTGAACTTGTGGCGGATATGGAAGGATCCCTTGGGGCCTTGGAGGGAAGTGAGTGTGGAGGTGTGGGCGCAAGTTTTACATTTCCTGCGGTTGCAGGGGAAGGTGCCGGGGGTGGAGGTTGGGTTGGTGGGGGGTGTGGATCTGACGAGGGAGTCACGAAGGGAGTGGTCCTTGCGGAACGCTGATAGGGGAGGGGAGGGAAATATATCCTTGGTGGTGGGGTCCGTTTGGAGATGGCGGCGGATGATACGTTGTATGCGGAGGTTGGTGGGGTGGTAGGTGAGAACCAGTGGGGTTCTGTCTTGGTGGCGGTTGGAGGAGCGGGGCTCAAGGGCGGAGGAGCGGGAAGTGGAGGAGATGCGGTGGAGGGCATCGTCGATCACGTCTGGGGGAATCTGCGGTCCTTGAAGAAGGAGGCCATCTGGGCTGTGCGGTGTTGGAATTGATCCTCCTGGGAGCAGATGCGGCGGAGACGAAGGAATTGGGAATATGGGATGGCGTTTTTACAGGGGGCAGGGTGGGAGGAGGTGTAGTCCAGGTAGCTGTGGGAGTCAGTCGGTTTATAATAGATGTCTGTGTTGAGTCGGTCGCCCGAGATAGAAATGGAAAGGTCTAGGAAGGGGAGGGAGGAGTCTGAGACAGTCCAGGTGAATTTCAGGTCGGGATGGAAGGTGTTAGTAAAGTTGATGAACTGTTCAACCTCCTCATGGGAGCACGAGGCAGCGCCGATACAGTCATCGATGTAGCGGAGGAAAAGGTGGGGGGTGGTGCCAGTGTAGTTGCGGAAGATGGACTGTTCCACATATCCTACCAAGAGGCAGGCATAGCTGGGGCCCATGCGGGTGGCCATGGCAACTCCTTTAGTTTGGAGGAAGTGAGAGGATTGAAAAGAGAAGTTATTCAGGGTGAGGACCAGTTCAGTCAGTCGAAGGAGGGTGTCAGTGGAAGGGTACTGGTTGGTGCGGCGGGAAAGGAAGAAGCGGAGAAGCCAAACGCCAGCTCGCAGACGCCTCCTCTTATCGCCCCCTCAACCACGACCCCACCTCCCACCACCAAACCATCATCTCCGAGACCATCCGGGACCTCATCACCTCAGAGGATCTCCCATCCACCGCCTCCAACCTCATAGTCCCACAACCCCGCACCGCCCCTTTCTACCTCCTGCCCAAAATCCACAAACCTGCCTGCCCCGGCCGACCCATTGTCTCAGCCTGCTCCTGCCCCACCGAACTCATCTCCCAATACCTCGACACGGTCCTGTCCCCTTTAGTCCAAGAACTCCCCACCTACGTTCGGGACACCACCCACGCCCTCCACCTCCTCCATGATTTTCGCTTCCCCGGTTCCCAACGCCTTATTTTCACTATGGACATCCAGTCCCTGTACACCTCCATCCCCCATCACGAAGGACTCAAAGCCCTCCGCTTCTTCCTTTTCCGCCGCACCAACCAGTACCCTTCCACTGACACCCTCCTTCGACTGACTGAACTGGTCCTCACCCTGAATAACTTCTCTTTTCAATCCTCCCACTTCCTCCAAACTAAAGGAGTTGCCATGGGCACCCGCATGGGCCCCAGCTATGCCTGCCTCTTGGTAGGATATGTGGAACAGTCCATCTTCCGCAACTACACTGGCACCACCCCCCACCTTTTCCTCCGCTACATCGATGACTGTATCGGCGCTGCCTCGTGCTCCCATGAGGAGGTTGAACAGTTCATCAACTTTACTAACACCTTCCATCCCGACCTGAAATTCACCTGGACTGTCTCAGACTCCTCCCTCCCCTTCCTAGACCTTTCCATTTCTATCTCGGGCGACCGACTCAACACAGACATCTATTATAAACCGACTGACTCCCACAGCTACCTGGACTACACCTCCTCCCACCCTGCCCCCTGTAAAAACGCCATCCCATATTCCCAATTCCTTCGTCTCCGCCGCATCTGCTCCCAGGAGGATCAATTCCAACACCGCACAGCCCAGATGGCCTCCTTCTTCAAGGACCGCAGATTCCCCCCAGACGTGATCGACGATGCCCTCCACCGCATCTCCTCCACTTCCCGCTCCTCCGCCCTTGAGCCCCGCTCCTCCAACCGCCACCAAGACAGAACCCCACTGGTTCTCACCTACCACCCCACCAACCTCCGCATACAACGTATCATCCGCCGCCATTTCCGCCATCTCCAAACGGACCCCACCACCAAGGATATATTTCCCTCCCCTCCCCTATCAGCGTTCCGCAAGGACCACTCCCTTCGTGACTCCCTCGTCAGATCCACACCCCCCACCAACCCAACCTCCACCCCCGGCACCTTCCCCTGCAACCGCAGGAAATGTAAAACTTGCGCCCACACCTCCACACTCACTTCCCTCCAAGGCCCCAAGGGATCCTTCCATATCCGCCACAAGTTCACCTGTACCTCCACACACATCATCTATTGCATCCGCTGCACCCGATGTGGCCTCCTCTATATTGGTGAGACAGGCCGCTTACTTGTGGAACGCTTCAGAGAACACCTCCGGGCCGCCCGAACCAACCAACCCAATCACCCCGTGGCTCAACACTTTAACTCTCCCTCCCACTCCATCGAGGACATGCAGGTCCTTGGACTCCTCCACCGGCAGAACACAACAACACGACGGCTGGAGGAGGAGCGCCTCATCTTCCGCCTGGGAACCCTCCAACCACAAGGTATGAATTCAGATTTCTCCAGTTTCCTCATTTCCCCTCCCCCCACCTTGTCTCAGTCGGTTCCCTCAACTCAGCACCGCCCTCCTAACCTGCAATCCTCTTCCTGACCTCTCCGCCCCCACCCCACTCCGGCCTATCACCCTCACCTTGACCTCCTTCCACCTATCCCACCTCCATCGCCCCTCCCCTAGTCCCTCCTCCCTACCTTTTATCTTAGCCTGCTTGGCTCTCTCTCTTATTCCTGATGAAGGGCTTATGCTCGAAACGTCGAATTCTCTATTCCTGAGATGCTGCCTGGCCTGCTGTGCTTTGACCAGCAACACATTTGCAGCTAAGGATTGTACTGACATTGCTCTGTCACTGAAACTTATCCGCTTCTCTGTAAAACTAATCTACTGGAAATTTTCAAGTAAGTTTTACTTATGCTACATACTAATCCAGTATGAGAATGACAATTCTGCATTAAGGGAAGCAACATAAGAATAAAAGATGATGATCAACGTGATTTTTCCTAAAAAGCAAAGGCAATGATGTAAACTTGAAATCCACAGGATAAAGTGCCAGACAAGACTTGAAGCTGTGCAAACATTATTTCTATAACAGGAGACTAAGAAAATAAAAACACCAGGCAAACTGTACTAACTAAGCACTAAGTACTTGATCTGTGAGTAGCTCAGATTGGTGATTCTGAATGAGGTCATAGAAGCTTCAGGGATGTAGAGACAACTTTAGGTGGTATTCCCTCTAAAGAAACAGCACACAAAACATCAAAGCCTGAGCTATAGCCAAAAGTTGCACTGTGAAGGCAAATGCAGAAGATTTTAAGTAATCAATAATTACACAATCTATTCTACTTTACAGGAGTTTTTAAAATATATATCCAAACATACAAATGTACCAGATTTTTAGTGTCAGCAATGTTATTAAAATGATTGAATAAAGTAAATGTTGAATACCATTGGCAAAATCTTGTCAGCCAGCTGAAATTCTGAAGTCAGATCCACATTCACTTTTACAGTGAGGACAAAGCAAACACATGCCAATCAAGTAGTGGCAGGACACCTTGGTAGACCTTGCGCTGGAATCAAGACCCTGGGGGCTGAAGTCCAACCCAGCAAAACCTCTGACCAAACAGAAGTCAAGCACTCTTGCACTCAGAAGGCCGTGGCAGCTGCCGGAAGAGCACCTTTGGAGCTCCAGGGTTGTGGAATACTTGTTAACAAGTTAAGTGATTTTTGGAAGGGAGAAGATGTTGGTGGGTCATGAAGAGAGGGGTTGGGAGGGTTAGAGGGAAGGGCAAGGAGGTGGTACACAGGGAGCACCCAATTTCTCAATGACCACTCAGTGCCAGATTGAGAAACTTCACAAAGTGACAAGCTGCTTGCAGAGGTTGACCTGTCATGTACACTGGATTGTAACAGGCCTGCATCCAGCTGGGCTAATGCCAGCAATGGCAGATTGAGACCCTTACATAATCTATAATTGTCCACTTAAGGGCCTTAATTTGCATCAAAGTGATAAGATTGGCCACAGATGTTTTGCCACACTATTTAATTCTGGTGGAGCCAAGAAACTAGCAGTGCTGGGGCATGTCACAATGTTGGCTAATTAAAGGTTCTCTGGCCTCCAAGTTTGCAACTTCTGGGAGCCGAAGTTCCATCCCGCTGTTTAGTTTAGATGTTCCAATTATATTGTCAGTCTGACATATTTTATTCAGCATTTACAGACTTTCTTTTAAGGACTAAAGTAATCCGCATGTTAGTTAAGGGTATTAAGAGAAATGGAAGCTTTGTGGGTAAGTGAAGTTAAAATACAGTTCAACCATGATCAGACTGAATCACGAAACAAAATAGAGGAGCAAAAATTTCTTCTTCAAAAGGTCTAAAAATGTAAAGTAAATATTCACTGTGTAATGGGTCTGGATGGGATACTCCTCAGAGGGTCAGAGCAGGTTTGTTGGGCCAAAAGGCCTGTTTCCACACTGTAGGGATTCTATGATAATTCAAACTCAGATGTACTTTCGTGTGACCAGTTTGTTTACCTCAAGTTGTACAGTATAAATTTTTATTTAAAATGTTATTTTATTTTGACTTTTTTTTATATGCTCCTGTAAATTCACAATTTTCACTGTTTTCCAAATGTACATTATAATTTTAAAGTAACCATCCATTCCATCCAATTTAATTTGCGTCAAAACATTCTAAATACCGCCATATTTAACAGTGAAATTCAGTATCTGAGTTTGCTGTGGGTCTGAATTCTTTCTACTTTCTCTCCTTGTGCCACATATCCCAAAGCATATTTAATTGTCTCCACCATGTCAAGTTTGGTTTTGAGTGGCAATTCATCAGGTGAGAATATGGCAGAGTCCTGATTAAGTTTATGGTGGGAGGGTTGTCCTCGCTGCTTCCCAATTCAACAGGTTATGGCACATCAGATAACCCCAATTCCATCTTTTTGCCTTTTGCCTATAACCCTTGATTCCTTACTGATTGTCTATTTCAGCCTCAAAATTATTCTACAGCCCAGTCTCCACAGACTCCTGTGGTAAAGAATCCACAGATTAGCTATCTATTTAAAAGAAAATAAATCCTTCCTCATTTTGTTTTAAATGGATGACCCTTACTCTGGGATGACATCCTCCAATCCTGGACTCCACCACAAGGGGAAGACAATCTGTCCAGAGCTAGCCTGACAAGTCTTTACTGAGGTAAAGCCTTGCTTTACTCTATATCTGTAACATCTCCAGCCGTGCTCTCCTATTGCTGTACAACTTGAGGTAAACAAACTGGTCACTTGAAAGTACATCTGAGTTTGAATTATCATAGAATCACTGAGTCTTGGAGAATCATATATGTTTCAATAAAGTTTGCTCTCATTCTTGTAAATTAAAACAAGTACAAACCAAGTTGCTCAATCTCTCCTCATCAGAAAATGCCCTGGACCAACCAAGATGAATATTCTCTGGATTGCCTCCAATGCCAGTAATTCTTTCCTCAGATAAGGGGGCTAAAAGTATTCAGTATTCCAAGTGTGTTCTGACCAGCAGTGCCTTATATAGTTTTAGCAAGACTTTCCTATGTTTATACTCCATTCCCTTTGAAATTAAGGCCAACAATCCAACTGACTTTCCAATCACCTGCTGAGCTTGGATACTAGCTTTTTTGATTCTTGATTGAGGACACCCAAACCCGTTTATGCTGCAGCTTTGTGTAATCTTTCTGCATTTAAACAATATTCAATGAGTGTATTGTTACTGTCAAAGTGCTTAACGTCACATTTTCGCACATTATATTTCATCTGCCAAGATTCTGCCCACTCACTTAACCTATCTATATCTTTCTATATCGCTACCTGCCTGTCCACCTATTTTTGGGTTATCTACAATCTTGGCTATAATATCCTCACTTTCTTCATCTTTACCATTAATATACACTGTCAATAAAATGAGTAAATTAAAGTGATTACTTCCAGCTCAGATAGCCTGTCACCATAGCAAGCAGACACATAAAAGATAGCTACAGTAGGGAAATCAAAACCACAGAAGTAATTTAAACTGAGGACACAGCTCCACTAATTTCACAAAGCTACAATTAGGATGACAGAAGGGAAATTTAAAAGTCTAAGCATGCAGAATCTATCAGAAAAAGATTGTCAGAAGACTACTGGGGTCTTAGAAAGAACGATAGATCAATAATTTCAAACATGGTTTAAGCAGGAAGAATTTATTAAGGCTGTCCACAAAACAGACTTTATTTGGAAAAGCCATGGAAAAGGACATGCACCCTCAATGTCAAGGGACATTAAATGTAGGATTTAAACAAAAAGCTTGTGATAGATCTAAAACATCAATATGGCAGAGTTCCGAGGGGAAGATAAAAATTGCGGGGGATGGGGTAGACTCCGAAGTAACAAAATTAGGAGAACGGGATGGCACAGTGGCACAGTGGTTAGCACTGCTGCCTCACAGCGCCAGGGACCTGGGTTCAATTCCCGCCTCAGGCGACTGACTGTGTGGAGTTTGCACGTTCTCCCCGTGTCTGCGTGGGTTTCCTCCGGGTGCTCCGGTTTCCTCCCACAGTCACAAAGATGTGCGGGTCAGGTGAATTGGCCATGCTAAATTGCCTGTAGTGTTAGGTAAGGGGTATATGTAGGGGTATGGGTGGGTTGCGCTTCAGTGGGTCTGTGTGGACTTGTTGGACCGAAGGGCCTGTTTCCACACTGTAAGTAATCTAATCTAATCTAAAAGCAAAGGAAGTGTTTGAAAAAGCATTGGCCAGGAAAACACAGGAAAACCTAAACTGTTTTTTAAAAAAACATACAAGAGCAAGGGAGAGGGAAAGAGGAGGGCCCATGAGGGACCATAGAGACAGTCTATGTGAACCCAGAGGATGTGGGTAAATCCTCAGTGAATACTTTGTATCAATTTCTACAATGGAAAATGATGATGCAGCTAGTGGCATCAGGATGGAGGACTGTGAAATATTATAAGAAATTAACATAAAGAGAGAGGAAGTATTACCAGAGGATTTAGCAGCTTTAAAAGAGAATAAATCCAAGAGCCTGAATGAGATATATCAGTGGCTGTTAAGTGAGGCATGAGGAGGGAGACATCAATGACCCTGAGAACAGAGCAACCCTATCTCAACAGAGCAATAGAATCCATTCAGTCTAGAAAATTCACAAATATATGTGATGAGCCAACACAAAGTAGGCCAGATAGCAGATGCTAAGAATCAGTGTTACTCTTATGGAACAAGGAAGTCTCACAGGCACAAACAATGTCCAGCTTTTAAAGCATGTTATGTTTGTAAAACTACAGATAATTTCCAGATGTTTAGAAGTAAGACATATCTATAGCAGAGTAATTTGGATCATAAGAGTCATACAGACGTACAGCATGGAAACAGGCCATTTGGTATAACTCATCCATGCTGATCAGGTTTCCCAGATAAATCTAGTCCCATTTGCCAGCATTTAGCCCATATCTCTCTAAACCCTTCCTATTCAAATACCCATCCAGATGCCTTTTAAATGTCATTATTGTATTAGCCTACACCATTTCCTCAGGCAGCTTATTCCCTACACGCACCACCTCCTGCATGAAATGAAGGCCTGCTACAGAGTCATAGAGCTGTACAGCATGTAAACAGACCCTTCAGTCCAACTTGTCCATGCCAACTTAAATTGATGTCCTAAATTAATCTAATTCCATCTGCCAGCATTTGGCCCAGATCCATCGAAACTCTTCCTAATCATATACCCATCCAGATGCATATAAAATATTGTAATTGTACCAACCTCCACCACTTCCTCTGGCAGCTCATTCCATATACGCACTATCCCCTGCATGAAAAAGTTGCCCCTTGAGTCCCTTTGAAATCTTTTCCCTGTCACCTCAAACCTATGCCCTCTAGTTTTGACTCCACTACCCTGTGGAAAAACCTTTTTGTTTACCCTATCCATGCACCTCATCATTTTATACACTTCTATAGGGTCACTCCTCAGCTTCTGACGCTCCAGGGAAAATAACCCTGGGCTATTCAGCCTCTCCCTATATTTCAGATCCTCCAAATCTGGCAAAATCTTTTAAATCTTCTGTGAACACTTTCAAGTTTCACAACATCATTCCCTGAGCAGAGAGACCAGAATTGCACACAATATTCCAAAAGTGACCGAACCAATGTCCTGGATAGTCTCAGCATGACCTCCCAATACTTCTATACTCAATGCTGTATCCAATAACAGAAAGCATGCCAAACACTTTCTTCACTATCATATTTACCTGCCACTGCATTTTCAAGTAGCTATGAACTGCACTCCAAAGTCTCTTTGTTTAGTAACATCCCTACGATCTTACTATTAAGTGCATAAGTCCATCCCTGAATTGCCTTTCCAAAATATAACGCCTCAGATTTATCTAAATTAAACTCCATCTGCCACTCCTCAGCCCATTGGCCCATCTGATCAAGGTCCTGTTGTACTCTGAGGTAACCTTCTTTGCTGTCCACTACATCTCCAATTTTGGTGTTATGTGCAAACTTACTAATCATACCTCCAATGATCATATCATTTATATAAATGACAAAAACCAGTGGACCCAGCACCAATCCTTGTGGGACACCACTGGTCACAGTTTGAAAAGCAACCCTCCACCACCACCCTCTGTCTTCTACCTTTCAGGCAGTTCTGCATCCAGATGACTAGTTCTCTATGATTCCATGTGATCTAACCTTGATAACAAGTCCACCATGAGGAACTTAATCGAACGCCTTACTAAAGTCCATATCGGTCACATTAACCACTCTACGCTCATCAATTCACTTTTTTACTTCTTCAACACACTCAATCAAGTTTGTGAGGTACGATTTTCCATGCACAAAATCCATATGGATTATCCTTAATCAGTCCTCACCTTTCCAAATACTTGGAAATCCTGACCCTTAGGATTCTCTCCAACAACTTGGCCACCACCGACATCAGGCTCACTGGTTTATAGTCCCCAGGCTTCTCCTTACCACCTTTCATGAAGAGTGGCATCATGTTAGCCAACCTTCAGCCTTCTGGCACCTCACCTGTGATTATCAATATTACACTATCTTAGCAAGGGGCCCAACAATCACTTGTTCCCCTTTCCACAGAGTTCTCGGGTACACCTGATCAGATTTTGGAGATTTATTCATCTTTATGTATTTTAAGCAATCCAGAACCACCTCCTCTGTCAAATGGACATTTTTCATGATGTTGCTATCTATTTCCCCACATACTATATTGTCCACATCCTTCTCTTCAGTAAACGCTGATGCAAAATACTCATTTAGTACTTCCCCCATTTCCCGCAGTTTCACATATCGGGGGCTTTCCTGATCTTTAACAGACCCTAATCTCTTTCTGGATCAGTGGTGCTGGAAGGGCACAGCAGTTCAGGTAGCATCCAACGAGCAGCGAAATGGACGTTTCGGGCAAAAGCCCTTCTAGTTAACCTTTTGTCCTTAATGTATTTATAAGATCCCTTTGGATTCTCCTTAACATTATTTACCAAAGCTATCTCATGTCCCCTTTTTGCCCACCTGATTTCCCTTTTAAAATTACTCTTACTGCTTTTATATTCTTCTAAACATTCACTTGATCTCTGCTGTCTATACCTTACATGTGCTTCCTTCTTTTTCTTGACCAAAACATCAATTTCTCGAGTCATCCAGCATTTCCTACACCTACCAGCCTTGCCTTTCACCTTAATAGGAATATACTGTCCATGGGCTCATTATCTCATTTTTGGAGGCTTCGTATTTTCTAGCCATCCCTTTACTTGCGAACAACTTTTGAAATGTCTTGCCTAATATCATCAAAAACTGTTCTTCCTCCAATTTTTAGATCGAGTCTATCCTTTTCAATCACTACTTTAAAAGTGGCCCCAAAATGCTCCCCCATTGACACCTCAGTCACCTGCCCTGCCATACTTCCAAAGAGTAGGTCAAGTTCTGCACCTTCTCCAGTCGTCACATTCACATACTGAACCAGTAAATTTTCTTGTCCATCCTTACCAAGGTACCAGTCTATGTGGAGGTGGCAGTGTTGGACTGGGGCAGATAGAGTTAAAAATCACAACACCAGGTTACAGTCCAACAGTTTGGAAGCACAAACGTTTGGAGTGCTGCTCCTTCGTCAGGTAGCTAGTGGGGCAGTATCATAAGACTGATCGTAAGTAAAAGATCAAAGTGTCAATCTAGATTGCTGTTAAGTCTTTAATAAGTTAGAATGGAGTTGTAGGTTTTGATTAATTAACATGTAAATCCCATAACTTCAAGTCACATTCCTGAGATAATGTAAGGTTTTATAAAAGAAAGACATCTCAGCTCAGAAAATGCATTAAAATGCATATGAGGTTGAAGACTGCAGATGCTGGAAACCAGAGTCTAGAGTGGTGCTGGAAAAGCACAGCAGGTCAGGCAGCATCCGAGGATCAGGGAAATTGACGTTTCGGGCAAAAGCCCTTCATCAGGAAGGGCTTTTGCCTGAAACGTCAATTTTCCTGCTCCTCAGATGCTGCCTGACCTGCTGTGCTTTTCCAGCACCACTCTGATCTAGACTGAGGTTAGGGTCTGTCTGTATCTCCCTCTCTCCTAGACACACACACACATGCACATATACACTCTCTCTCTCTCTCTCTCTCTCTCTCTCACACACACACACACACACAGAGTTACACGAGCACACACGGAAGTCTATGGGATGAATTTGCATTTGCAGATTTATATTTGCACATAAATTCTATTTTGTTGAAAAAGCACACAATCTGTCTGACTCAAGGTTGGGATACAGACTCTAACCTCATACCTAAAATGCATTGGCAGAGCTGAGATGTCATTTTTCTTTTGTAAAAACTTAAGTTATCCCAGGAATGTGACTTGAAAGAAGTGCAGGCATTTACATATTCTAAGTGATGAAAGACTTAACAGCAATCCAGGTTTGATCAATGCATCTCTCCAGTTGTATGACACTTTGATTTTTTACTATAAATTGTGTGTCCTATGATCCTGCCCCACTAACTACCTGACAAAGGTGCAGTGCTCCAAAAGCTTGTATTTCCAAATAAACCTGTTAGACTATCACCTAGTGTTGTGACATTTTTAACTTAGTTCCATTCTATGTTTGGAAAGTTAAAATCCCTTCCATAACTACCCTATTATTCTTGCAGAAAACTGAAATCTCCTTACAGATTTGTTTCTGAATTTCTTGTTGACCACTAGGGAGGGCTGTATGGTACAATCCCAATCAGGTGATCATCTCTTTGTTTTTTTTCACCAAAATAACTACTGGGACATATTCCCAGGAATATCCTCCCTAAGTATGGCCTTAATGTTATCCCTTATCAACAACACCACACCCCCTCCTCTCTCACACTCCTTTCTATCCTTTCTATAGCACCTATACATGACACTTTTGAAGCACTGCTCCTTTGTCAGGTAGTTAGTAGGGCTGAAAATGTGTTGCTGGTAAGAGCGCAGCAGGTCAGGCAGCATCCAAGGAACAGGAAATTCGACGTTTCGGGCACAAGCCCTTCATCAGTAGGGCTGCCAGTCCTGTCCATCTCTGAGCCACATCTCTGTAATTGCTATGATATCCCAGTCTCATGTTTCCAACCATGCTGTGAGTTCATCTGCCTTACCTGTTAAGCCTATTAAATTGAAATAAATGCAATTTGATTTATCAGTCCAACCTTGTTCTCCTGCTTTATGCCTGCCTGCCTTGACTGATTGACTTGTTACCTTTCCCAACAGTACCAGTTTTAGACTGATCTCTTTCCTAACTATCTCCCTCAGTCACCCAGTCCCCCATCATCACTCCCTCCTCCAACTCTTACTAGTTTAAATTCTCCCAAGCAGCTCCAACAAATCTCCCTGCCAGTATTTTCATCCCCTTCCAATTCAGGAGTAATCTGTCCTTTTTAGACAGGTTACTTCTACACCCAAAGGCATTTCAATGATGTGAATCCTTCTATCCTGTATCAGCTCCTCAGCCACACATTCATCTGCTCTATCCTCCTAATCCAACCTTCACTAGTTCGTGGCACCAGAAGTAATTACTATTAAGATTAATAATTAATATTATTACCCTCAAGGATCTCCCTTTTTAAATTCCTGCCTAACTTCCTATATTCTTTCCTTAGAATTTCATCCATTTTTATTCCTATGTTGTTAATTACAATGACTTCCTGCTGGTCCGTCTCCTATTTGAGAATATTCTGCACCTTCCCGGAGATATCTGGCTCCTGGTACTAGGGAGACGACATACCGTTCTGATTTCTTGCTGTCGGGAGCAGAAACGTCTGCCTTTGCCTCGGACTAGAAAGTCTCTCGTCACAATCGATCACTTGGAACCTGACATATCCCTTGTTACATTAGAGCCAGTCTCTGAACCAGGTATATTCCCCAGATAGACCGCTACCCCCTACATTTTCCAGTACAATTTACTTGCTTGAGATGATGATAGCCACAGGAGACTCTTGCATGATCTGCCTCCCTCTCCTACCTTTTATGGTAGGAGCCCATCTGGCTGACTATGTCACAGTCTGGGCGACTATGGCAAGGACAGAATGACATCACAGGTTCTAAAAAAAGACAGTGCAAGATAGCAGACACTGACATATCCCTCCCAGGTCGTCTCAAAGCCTTCCATGCTCGCTTTGAGAAGAGTTTCAGCAGAGAGGTAACACCTATTCTGACAAGTCCTGATGAACCTATCCCAACAGTCAGAGAATCAGAGGTCAGTCATGAGTCCAAAGAAAGTGATGGGACCAGATGGAGTACCAGGCCGTGCACTCACAGCATTCACAGATCAACTGGCAGATGTCTTCTCAGATATCTTCACCTCTCCCTGCAGCAGACCACTGTCCCTGCCTGTTTCAAGAAGGCCAACATTATGCCTGTGCCTAAGAAGGCTTATGCAGCATATTTCAATGACTACCACCCAGTGACCTTAACTTCGGTGGTCATGAAGTGCTTTGAAAGGCTGGTCATGGCATTAATCACTCCAGCTTTCCCACTACACTTGACGTACTCCAATATGTCTACTGGATCAACAAATCCACGTCAGATGCCATATCACTTGCCCTTCACTCCTCCCTAGAACATCTTGACACCAAGAACAGTTATGTAAGAATCCTACTCATTTACTACAGTTCAGCCTTCAACACTATTATCCTCTTGAGACCGATTACTAAAATTCATGATCTCGGAATAAGCCCCACTTTCTGCAACTGGATCCTCAGTTTCCTGACCCAAAGGCCACAATCAGTGAAGAGTGGGGACAATATTTCATTCTCACTAACACTCAACACTGGAGTCCCCTCAGGGTGCATACTCAGCCCCCTACTGTACTCACTGTATATCCATGACTGTGTTGCCAAATACCAGACAAATGCCACTTATACGTTCGCTGATGACATCACCATAGTTGGTCGAATCTCAGATGGCGACGAAACAGAGGTGGAAGACCTAGAGAAATGGTGCACTAAGAACAACCTAGTTCTCATTGCAAGCAAAACCAAGGAACTCATCATTGACTTTTGGCCAGATGTTACTCATGCCCCCCTACACATTAATAGCACAGAGGTGGAACAATGTAGAGTGTCAAACTCTTAGGTTTGGTCATGCACAACAAGCTTTCTTGGACTCTTCATGTGGACTGGTTACAAAGTCCCAACAACGTCTCTTCTTTCTCAAGCAGCTGAGGAAATTTGGCATTACAGCGAATAACCTTGCCAACTTTTATTGGTGCATCTTCGAAAGCATTCTGTCTGGATATATCACTACCTGGTATGGCAACTGTATCATTCAAGATTGGAGACAGTTACAGAGAGTGATGAACTCGGCCTGAACAATCACAAAGGCCAACCTCCCTTCTATAAAATCCATCTACCCGGCCTGCTGTCAAGGAAAGGCTGCCAGCATTCTCAAAGATCCACCCCAACTGGCAATGTTTTTCTACAACCTCTACCATCGGGGAGAAGGTACAGAAGCCTGAACACATGTACCGGCTGGTTTTGTAACAGTTTCTATCCCACTGTTGTTAGAATTCTGAATGGACTTACAAACTCTTAACATTTACCTGTGCCTGAGTTTTTGTTTTTACCACTGTTTACCTATTATTTACTTAGATATGCTACTTAACTATGTGATCTACCTGTATTGTTCGCAAGACAAAGCTTTTCACTGTGTGTCAATACACGTGACAATAAATTCAATTCAGTTCAATTCAAATTCCTCATTGTTTCTAACTGCCAATCTTCCAACCGATCCATGCAATCCAACAGGATTTGCAACCTAAGGCACTTATTATAATCTTCAGTAACATGGAAACTCTCTCTAATTTCTCACATCTGACAGGAAGGACACATCACACCACAATGCTATCCTTGCACCTTAACAATCTATAGACCCAGAAAATAGCAAAGTTTTACTGCTCTAAAATACACTGCTACAGTCTAACTTAGTACCTACGTTTTATATTTTTAAAGTTTAACCAAGAGACAGATCTCAATAAAACATATAATCAAAAAATAAGTTATTTGGTGTTGTAGCTTTACAATATAAACAGTAAACTTACACCTTCAAAAGGATGGCTAGATTTTTTCATTTTGGAGATGGTTATTGCTTGGCATTTACTTGCCATCTATCAGTCTGGTTCAGAATGTCACCCAGATCCAGCTATATACAGGTATGGACTACATCAGTATCTGAGGAGTGTAAATGGTATGAACATTGCACAATCACCAACAAACATTCCTACTGGACTTTATAATGATGGAAGGATAAATGATAAAGCAGCTAGAAAATGGGTGAGTCCAGGACAAGATTTTGAGAAGTTCCTACATTGAAGTTTTCAGGCTGAGATGATTGGCCTCCAACAAGATCAGCCATCTTACTTTTGCTCTAATGACTCCAATGAGTGGTGAACTTTTCCATTGATTCTGACTTACTTTAGTTTTGTCAAATTAATGTCAAGGACAGACATTCTCACCTCACTTCAGGAATTCAGCTTTTAAACTTTGATTGTTAACCATCATGTACTGAAATGATATACAGAACAACCTCAGTTATCCCAACATCAATTATCTAAATTTCGGATTATCCGAACAAGATCTCAAGGTCCCTGCACAAGCATTTCAACTGAAGTAAAAAAAATTCTATTCCTCATCTACTTAATATATCATTTTGTAAATTTGAACAGGAATAATGCAAGCATGCTTTAATAAATAATTAACTTCAAATACATTCTCGAGACGTGACAGTTAAGTCTTACACGGTTTATAAAAAGGTTCTCCGATACCTATTCTCCCTGAGGACAAAGGTTTGTGACTGTGAACACACAAGAACAACATATGTGCAAGCCCAAGCTGTGTATTCCAACAGCAAGATTCCGTCTCAACATTGACTCGCTCCATGTTGCAAACCCAACTTTTATTTTCCTCAGTTCATTTGCTGGAGAGTAAGGTAAAAAATTGTGCTCACTTTTCGTTTCCGTTGCTTTTTCCTCCCGTTATCCCATGATGACTCTTTTTTGTTACAAGCAAAAAGTAGTTAAATATCTTTTAGCTGACAAGAAAATATCATGGAACATTTTTTGATGGGAGAGAACAAATCATAGTGACTTCGCACACATGAAAATAAACAGGAGGAAAATCTGATGGGAGGAAACACGAGGATAACATTACCTCCCTTAAAAAAAATTGATGAGAGAATGGAAACTGAAGTCAGCCATAAAATCTTCTCTCTGTCGTGCTCCCCCTGTACTTTGTATCTCTTTCTCTAAGGGCTCGCCGGTCGCTGAGGAGGGAGGGACAACACTTAGTTAGTCTGGACGGTGGGACGACACCAAACAAAAAGATACTGCTGCTATCAAGGACTAGGATAAAACCAAAGAAAATGTCAGTGAAAAATTTCACAGACTTCAGTCTACTCAAGCCAAAAAGTGATTTTATTTTTAAAATATCATGAAATTTTCAGCAATATCCAGTATTTGTACATATTTTATCAATTGAATGAAATAAAAACTCTGTAAACATGCTTTTTAAAATAATTATATTCAGTATGGCTTCCTTTGTTTACAATCAGATCAGTTATCCGAACAATCAGTTATCCAAACAAAAAACTCCCTGCCTATCTCAATCGGATAATCGAGGTTGTTCTGTACTGGCTTTTTGAAAATCTTTTACAAGGAATAAACAATATTAAAATCCTGATATCCATCATGGAACATCCAAACACAACACAGATTAACGTTATTTCTGATAATGTTGTATGTCACCATGCCTCAGACTTCATGCAGACATTCTCAGTGAAATAATTACATGTGCATACTACTATGTAAGTATACCAAAACTGTATAAATTACATTAGATATTCTAACATCAGTTATACTGGGACTGAACAGCAATGATTAATAACATTACTAACACTCCCCACTTAACTATTACTCTAGTACACAATGAAAATTCTTACGGGAGAATTCTCTAGAAGACAATTCTGTGGACACAGATTGCTGTGATAGATGACCAGTATGTAACTGTCAGTGGCTGTTAACTTTCTGGCCACAAACCAACCAAATGCTCAGTCCAGGCAACTGAAACAATGGTCCTTCCCATTCATCAAAACATACTGTTACCAAAATCTAAATCTTTCGACTCATCGAACAACTGTTCAGGTTTGTCTCTTGATGCTGCGCTGAAAAATCTGTTCCACTGTGTAAGTGGGGGGAATGGATTTCAAGGTCCCAGAGCTCTACTACATCGAAAGTGCTCTGTTATTTAAAGACAAACGATCATAATCATGGAGCAGGTTTCAGATTATTTGTGTGCTTCTACTGGCCTGCTGAATTTTTTCCCCACTTACTATTAACTTGTTGCAAAATCTCTGCTCCTAAATTTGTAAAACTTATTTTATCCTTGCATATTTTTAAATGGAATCTGTTCTGTGCTGTATTGTTCTATGTTCTATGTTCTATGTTCTATGAACTTCAGCATTTAAGTTTGGCCAAATATTTCACTGCACCTCTTCATAGTATCTGAACAAGGATGTTGGAACTGCAAAAGCAAAAAATAAATAAAAACAGGACGTGGCGGAAGAATATGGAATTCAATTCACCACGATGTTCTTACTGGACAATGCTTAGCTTCGATGTTCAACGTTTTCAAATTTGTTCACATGGAATGTGGGGTGTTGCTAGCAAGGCTATCAAACACTGTCCTCCTTAAACACCTTTGAGAAGGTGGTGATGAGCTACTTCCTGGAACTACTGCACTCCATGTCGAGATTGTACTTCCACAGCTCAGTTAGGAAGAGTGTTCCAGACTTTTGATGCAGAGACAGTGAAGGAATTCAATTCAAAAGTATGAGGCTTGAGATTTAAGTCTTAGCTATATAAAAACCTTTACAATAAGACAATCACATCAAATACTTCACCTTCTACTTTCATGCATTTCTCATAGATCATTGACTTGGAGGATCAACTTTCAAAGGGACATATTCTGCTCTGCAGTCCATTTCAGTAGAGTAAGAACACGTACTTAGAAAAGCTGGCTCTAAGCTATCATTGTGGCTGTACAAAAGACACCTGCCAGCAAACTCTTGTATTGATACTTGTGTCAAAAGATACCAGATTAAAGTAATGTTGTAAAGAAACCTGAGTCACATGTAAATCTCTTTATTTTGATCTTAGGCAGACATTGCTGGGCAATATGATAAATCAGTGTACTTCTGCAAAAGGGGCAAGAAAACATGGCTGAATTTCAGTGCAGAATATCAAATCGATCTGGCTTGTGAATGACCTTTGTTTTTATTTCGTGCTTTAAACTCTTCTAACAGACATTTTTTTTTATCCACATCTTTGGTTCCCAGGAGACTTGACACCAGGATGAGAATCCTTTATTTAGTGTTGGATTTCTGAAAGGTTGAGATCAAATGGGCATAATGCTGTACTCTAGTTTTGTAATGAACAATAATTCAATGCAGTTCATTATAGCTTCTCAATGCTTGTCTTTCATAAAACCCAAAGATTCACTGCTAATGTTCTGCAGCAGGATGCATCATTTTAGACGGTGCATCCAACGTAGGCGCAGTACTGGAATTGTTTATTTGTTTTCTTCTGTTACTATCCTGTGATATTTTGGGCTTAATTGTTATCAATTAATGCAATATTGCTTCAAATATTCACAGCTCTAAGGATCTCAGGGAATTACAATCCATTAAGATGATCAAAATTAGTTGACAATTAATTACAACTCAATCGATACAACTACTGTATATCATTCAAGATAGATTTCTAAACACTTCTTTAATTCAGTAGCTTGTAATGGCAGGACACTGATAAACTGCAAGAGCGTTATATTTGACCTTATAAAGTATTCAATATTTCCAGCATGAACAATGAAAAAAGCATAGCCATTTGAAATACAGACTAATAGCTATGCTACCCAAAACATTGTAGTGTCATTATTCTCAATTACAGGCCTTGGTCTGGCAAAGTGCATACGCTGTGTTCAGAATTGACCTTTTCAGTGACAGGTCCGGCAGATGAACAATTGTCAACTGTTTCATGAGGTGAATTCAGAAAGACATTCAATTTGCTAGTTCCAAAATGTGAGAATATTTTAACATCTTAGTAGATGCAAATTATTCATACTTTACATGAATAATTTATAGCAGCTGTATAATTTTATTTTCACAGCATTAATATAATTTATTGGAACTAATAGTTCCAATATCAGTTACACACATTCTTGCTTGATCAATTCTGGATTTCAGCTGCTCAATTTGTCATTTATTTACTGAACAGCTCAAGATCTAGTTTTAAATGCACCACGATGTTCTTACTGGACAATGCTTAGCTTCGATGTTCAACGTTTTCAAATTTGTTCACATGGAATGTGGGGTGTTGCTAGCAAGGCTATCAAACACTGTCCTCCTTAAACACCTTTGAGAAGGTGGTGATGAGCTACTTCCTGGAACTACTGCACTCCATGTCGAGATTGTACTTCCACAGCTCAGTTAGGAAGAGTGTTCCAGACTTTTGATGCAGGGACAGTGAAGGAACTTCAATGTAGTTCCAAGTCAGGATAGGCTGGAGGAAAACTTGGAGATGGTGATATTTCCATGCATCCAATGCACTTGTAGAGGTTTTGAATTATCAAAGGAGTCTATGCAATACATTTTGTTGATGGCACGCACTTATTTTGCTGTGTGGCGCTGGTGAAGGAGTCAATGTTGAAGCTGGTGGATCTATTGAAAACCAAGCAGGCTGCTTTGATTTGGATGGTGGCGACCTTCCTGACTGTTGTTACAGCTGCGTCAAAAAGTGTGGCGTCAGAAAAGTACAGCTGTTTCACTCCTCATCTACAGTCCTCATTTTCTCCCTGTTGTTGGAGCTGCATGCATCCAGGCAAGTGTTGAGCATTCATTCAATCACTAGCTGATTTGTACCTTGTATTTAATGGACAGGCAGAATTTTAGAAGTGATTTAGTCACTGTAGAATCTCTACCCTCTGACCTGCTCTTGAAGACACTGTGTTCATAAAGCTGGTCCAGTTCAATTTCTGGTCAATGGCTTTGCTAGGGTATTAGTAATAGGGGAATTCAAAGTTGGTAAAGCCAGTAAATATTGTGAAGGCCTTTTTTTTTATTTTTGTGCTTTTTAAAATTGTAGATTGAAAATGAGAAAGAACTGTTTTCTAATAATGTTTTGCAAGGATTACTGCAGGGTTTAAAAAAAACGTAAACTGACAATCATGGCCAGCATCTAGAGCTGCTCAAACAAGCAACAATTGAAGGTTATGTTGCAGACGAACTGGATCGAAGTGATTCTGCATTCGGATAGAACTTTGGTTGGCAACAGGAAGTTGATTTCTCTATTAATCAGTGACCAGTCATCAATGATAAAGGTCTTTTTGCCTCTCAAGAACTGTGTGATTGGTTCCTAAGTTCTCAGGTATCTGAACTGCTTGTAGATGGGAACAAAATATAGAGGGGTGATCACACTGCTCCAGCTCAGGAGCTACTGCACTGTTCTCTGCAATGAAGACCCATGTTATAGTTGAAGAAAACTAGTTAATCTTGTCTTTAGAAGTTTCTTCAAGGTATAATTTTTAATTGATATGTCAGGGACTTCTATAAGTCAACCAGCCACCTGTGCCTCTTGAAAACTCGTGGAAATATTTAAGAAAGTGAAGGCTGAGAAGAAACCTTCTAATCAGCAAGAACCAACTCAGCAGAACTGTCTCCCAGCTTTCTCTCCATCAGTTATAGGAAGGGTATTATCAAGCCAACTATCAAGAGTTAATAGTAGCTGTCTTTTCCCTAGGGTGGGGAATTTCAAAACTAGGGGGCACACTTTTAAGCTGAGAGGAAGAGATCTAAAAAAGACATGAGGCAATTTTCTTTACACAGAGGATGATTTGCATGTGGAATGAACTTCTGGAGACAGTGGTGATTTTGGATACAATTACAACTTTTAAAAGACACTTGGATAGACACATGAATAGGAAAGGTTTGGAGGGATATGAGTCAGGAGCAGGCAGGTGAGACTAGTTTAGTTTGGGATGATGTTCAGCATCTGTATGACTCTATGACTATGTGTTTTCTTTTCTATATCTGACTATGTGTGGTAAAGGAGAGTTCATAAGAGGACCAGAGCTTAACTGATGACATTACGTGCCAACAGTTTATAACTGATACTTGAAGGTAGAATGTTTTACTTGTATTAAATAATAATTCTCATTAAGCATAAAAACCTAGTCCATGGTTTCTATCAACCTGGATCTATAAGATAGATAATTCGGGGAACTGTGTGTACTTTTCAAGATATTTAACCTTTGTGATGATTCCAGCAACAGCACACTACCTCACTGAGTCGTGATAATATAAAAGGTTGACTGTTAGGATTCTCTCTTATTGGAGATGATTGTCACTTGGAACTTGTGCCGTGAACATTTCTTGCAACTTCTTCATGGAGGAATTTCCCTTTATCTTCATCCAAAATGGCCTACAACATATCCTGAGAATATGACCTCTTGAGCTGGAACCCCCCCATCAAGGGAAACAATCACTTCCTGCAGTCCTCTCTCATTCTCCAGAGATCCAGTGAATATAGATCCAGCTAACTGAATTTCTCTTCAAACTACAAACCTGCCGTTCAAGGCACTAATGTGGCAAACCTTTGCTACTCCTATTCTATGATGAGTTTTTTTTTAAGTAAAGAGAGCAAAACAGCGCACATTACTCCATTTCTGGTCTCACCAAGGTCCTGTTCAGGTACAGCAAAACTTTCTTGCTCATGCAGTCAAACCATGGGGCCAATTGGGAAAGTGGGGTTAGGGGCAGCCCAGCAAAAATATCACTCTCAAATGCTCAAAAATCACCAAAACGTCTAACACAGAATATAGCACAGCCTGAATGAAGGCATAAGTTATATATATCAATGAAACAAAAGTAAATTTAACACAGTACGTTTTAAAAATATTGTTAATGCAGGGACAGAGGTCATCATGGTGCATAAAGTAGACTCTCATTCTGTTAAGCGAACTATATCACATTCCCCCTTATGCTCAAAATGCTTTATAATATCTAGCTTTATTTCCAGTGTTATAGGTTTGCTTTTGCATTCACCACCCACAATTTTATCACTAGGACGCTTCTTGCTATAGTCTTGTCACTGTGTCTCTCCACTTTTTCCAAAAACAGGGATAATCTAGAAGTAGAGTACATTTCACAGAAAGCTGCTCTGTCGGCAGCTGACATCAGCGCATGCGCAGAATGGCATGGAGACTTCGGCATGATACAAATGTATGTGCAGAACAAAACACATGAAATGATCACTGCTGGAATCACATTATTGCAAAGATGTAAGCTTTCTCAAGGATACTGTTCGTTAGTTTCTCAGTGACGTTATGAGCAAATCACACTGCCAGAATGCACATTAACTGAGAACTATCCGCACAGGGATATCCAGGTCCCCTTGTATGTCAAACCTTCATTTTTAATAATCATTTTAAAAAATACACTGCTGAAATCAAAGACATATGAAGATTTTAAGTTTTTACACTTTTACTTGGACAAATGACTCAGAAAAGGCTGTTTACTTATTGTAGGCAATCTATCCTTTAAACTTCAGGAAGCGACATTTCCCTTGCTTACATATTACCTATTGCATGCTGCACAGAATTATGGTCCACTTTGCAGCAACTGACAATTGCGTTCAAATTCCAATGGAATTCCATACCCCGTTTGGAGAAGTAGCAATTTGGAGTGAGCATCTTGAGTCACTTTTCTCAGTTTTCAAATTTTCCTAAACGTACCACCAGTGATGAAGCCTGTTCCTATGGTTCTTCTTCAAAGGATGATGCCAGAATGAATTCCTCTTGAATCCTAGGTGGCTGCAGGATGTACTCCTTGAATAAAAACTGTCTACTTCTTGCGTTCAGCTGTGGTAGCTTGTAAGGTCAAGCAGTTTTCCAGGGAAGCCTGTAACCAACTCTCAAAATTGTATTTTTCTATGCTCTACTTCACTGCAAAATGAAATGCATTAACCTTGTGCCTAGGTGGAAATGTTAACTGGTTATCCTTGACCCCAAATTACTTCCATCTTTGAAGTAGATGATCAATTTACTTTCTCAGTTCTTTTCTTGGATTAGTATAGAAATAAAACCAATGCCAAAGGCTTCTCTGGGAGGTTTAAAGGCATATTGCATCTTTGGGAGAATTCCCTAAGTAGCTGATTCAGGATAATGTGTGTCAAGATTTTCCCTGTTATGGGCGAGAAGGAAATAACCCTATAATTTCCAAAGCATGATTAATCGCATTCTTGAGAATAGTTACAACTGGTTGGAATGTAGTCCGGGCTAGGAAGAACTATTTGTTTAGTGTGTGGATTCTTCTGTAGATGAAGAACAGTAGAAGTCCTTTGCAGGTCTGTGAGAGTGTTGTCCTGAGCTGGGGTAGGGCTGATTGCAGGGAATGTAGGTAGCGACGCATGGCTGCAAGGGTGGAGCGGAGGATCCGGAGGGAGGTCTGTTGCTGGAGGCTTCGGATTTGTTGTAGGTACAGGTTGTCCTGGTTGGGTCCAAAGTTGGACAGTTACAACTGTCAAATTACTGAATTCTGTCTAGGGTATTAGTTTGAGTAAACGGTGACCAGTTTTGAAGGCTTAGCTGGACTACCATTGGGACTGCAGACTTCATTGCTTTTCATCCTGTCAATTGCTTGCTGATTTAACTCTATCCCTGATTGTTTTCCCACAGATTCTACCACAGGTTACTGGAGAATAATCTGGAGAGTATCAGCCACCATTATGGTTTCACAATTGAGGAGTCATTGCAAATGTCCTTTCCAGCGTTGACAGATGGCATTGTCATTGTTAAGAAGAGAAACACTGTCCTGTCAATGAGGCCAATTTTGTCCATTTGACCCTGGTCTACAACAAGCGGTGTTAGCTTCAATTAAAAGCTTTGTGTGACATGAAGGTCAGGATACCAGTGGATCTCTTGTGCTATCTCCTAACACTTCATGCTCTTCATCTTCCTGGTTTGTCTTTAGATGTCAAGTTTGAGCTGATGGAAGCTGCTGCCTTCTCAGTGTGCAATCTTAGTTTATTCATTTAGGGAATTGCAGGATTTCATTTTACTAAGTTTTGTCCCAAGGAGTTTCATGGTTCAGGATTGATTACCTAACTAGTCCTGGTAATAATAATGCTTCAACCCTATGGTGTGTGGACAAGTGTCTGGTTAGCTGCCTTAATTCCATAGCAGTTTGATCAAATAGAGTTGGATGTGTGAATATATCCCAGATTAATTTCAGATTGATTACCTTTCATTAAAATCTGTGCACTTTACATGTAATTTTAGAAAATAAACCATAACAGGTAGGTGCACAAGTTCTATTTCAGATTTGATCGTAACTTGTATAGTATACACCTTGTTTTCTTGTTCAACATTATGCCTAAATTAAAGAGCTGTTCAATATAAAACATGTACTAATAACTTGAATTCTGTCAGGTTTGGCAACAAATCAAGGTTATATTTCATCAGAATACAAATATTTTAATTTATCTTCCAGTTTACATCTGCCTCACTAGTTCACTGTATGAACTAAATCACCATCCTTTCAGAAAACTGCCTTGTAACTGACTGCATTTCCATTTAGTTTGCACTGGGATAATTGCACTGATGATCTATTATTGTGTTCTATTACACTTGGCATGTGGAAATGAAATCAATAAAATGATGCTACTAAATATAAGCAGGTTATAGCCAGTAAAAATCGTTCCACAGACCATTGTTGCAAAGAAACTGCAGTGGAAAAAGATAGTCCACTGAGAGTCATTTGTAGCATTGTTGATGTTTTAACAGCAAACATCTACTTCACACAAATATACGTCCTTGCACCTATAAGACCATAAGACATAGGAGTGGAAGAAAGGCCATTCAGCCCATCGAGTCCACTCCACCATTCAATCATGGCTGATGGGCATTTCAACTCCACTTACCAGCATTCTCCCCGTAGCCCTTAATTCCTTGTGACATCAAGAATCTATCAATCTATTAGGTAGTTGCAGACAAATTCTGATTCCAATAAAAAAAAATGCCAATTCACATGAACAGAAGTTCAAAAACCACAGTTGCAAAACAACATTACATATTAACACTGCACATGAGATAGTAGTGATCAATTTGAAACACAAACTTTACATTATACATGTAGTTTTGGACAGTTTGTATAACAGGAAAATGCAGCTATTTAAATATGCTACTTTCAAATCAGTGTAAAAGATCACAAATGACATATTATTTCTGTTAATTTGTTTTGTCCAAATGTTAGGTTAATCAGCAGTGCAGTTACGTTCAGTAGCCTTTTTGAAAATATTGGACACAGGATTCAATTTCCCAGTACACAGGGTTGTTAATGCTATGTTTGGTGTTTGAACTCACACTGCAAGTTGATCACACCACATTCTGGTTTAGCGCACATTTTGAAATGCTTGCTGGGAACATGCATAACAGGGTAGCTAACAAAGCCAAACAACATACAACACTTATTTGACTCTCTAGCAAATGCCATCTCTTAAACATACAAGGCTGAACATGCTGTCAGCAGTGGGTAAGAAGAGCTAGTCAAAGGATCATTAGATACATTATGGATTGTACTTACAGTGCTTTGGTTGTATAGAGTTCTATAAAGTTGTGTGGCATGTATAAAAGGTATCTGCATTCTGGGGTATGTACAATTAGGGTTATCCTTTGTCAATGTCGTTTATGACTCCAGTATGTATGCATGCATGGACAGAGTACATGTCACACTGTCAAAAGAATATAGCACAGCTGACTGTTTCAGCAGCCCCGTTACCACCCCCCCCTCCCCACCACAACGTTCCTGATGCACCATCCACTTGGTTACAAGTAGTCCAATGCAGGGATCAAAGTATACTTTTTTTTCCATTGTCTTCTTGTGAGATTTTAATTAAGGGGTGCTTTTTGATTTTCACACATTTTAGAGTCTTGAGATGCAAAATAAGGGCACTCTTAAATCTTAAAACTAATTTTTCAGTCGAAATCTTTCAGCTTTGTGCTTATGAAATGCAAATACATTAGCTATGACATCATTCATCTGCAAAGAAATGTATGTCAGTTAAACCTAACCTTTGGACAATACAAATTAACAGAAATAATATGTCATTTGTGATCTTTTACACTGATTTGAAAGTAGCATATTTAAATAGCTGCATTTTCCTGTTATACAAACTGTCCAAAACTTAACAATTGGCAAAATGTGTATTACCATAATATCCAGTATATTTTCTGCACATGGTAACTTCTGAATATATGCAGCCTTTGAGATTTCACAATCATTTTCGAGGAATTTATTAGTTCATTGATTTCAAGATTTTCTGGCTCCAAGTTAGCTAAGTTTTCTCTCATTTTTAGCCTCCCTCTCATCCTCTGTAACCTCATTCTTTCCTCTTCCTGTCTCCTTCTCCCCTCCTTCCTGATTCTTTTCCCCAGGCTTTTCAGGACTAATGTGCCTGCTGCTTATCCATGTATTACAACTATTCTCAAGGTACCAGTTAGTCAAGTTGCACAATTGTATTCTCGAGGTCATCAGCAGTTTGTAGATCACTTGTAGGTCTAGATACAAGTCAGCTCTACCTTCTCAATGGCAATTAAGAGTAAGTACATTCATCATGCCATTTGACTGATAATCCAGAAGCCCAAGCTACTGGTCTGTGGACACTGGTTCAAATGCCACAATGGAAGCTGATACAATTAAGTTCAATCAACTAATAAAATCTGGAATTGAAAAATCTGGAATGGAAAACTAGTCTCAGTAATAGTGACTATTAAACTATCAATTATTGTAAAAACTCAACTACTTCATTATTGTCCTTCAGGGAAGAAAATCTACTATTCCTCCTTGGTCTGGCAAACTTGTAACTGACATCTAACTCCAGAATCACAATCGTGTAGTTATCCTCTGAAATGGCTTAGAAAGAACAATTAGGGATTGCCAACAAATTCAAACTTAACCAATGACACTCACCATCCATGAAAGAATCACAAAAAATACATGCTGACCTTGTCAGTGCCACTCATATCCAAGGAACAATTTTTAGAAGAGTTTCTATTTGGATTGATTTGACATTCTGCAATTTCTTTTGAGCACTTGAATAGACAGACTTGATGGCAGAAATCTGAGCTCAGTTTTAAACAATGGGTTTGAAGCTCTGTGTAAGGACCTGTGTTAAATTGATATAAAAGTCTTCTTGCTACATAACCTGCAAACTTTATAGCAGGCTCATAAGCATACAAAGTACTTTGTCATACATATTCACCATTTCTTCTGTACATCCCCCACCGCTCCATTTCAAAGCACCCAGCTGAAGCAGAACTCATGTTTCCATTGGTACCACCCTTGTCTCCTACTTTAGCTTCAAGCCACTCTTGGCCAGTGACCCATCACATGCACTTCCTGCCTCTAAAATATTTTCCAAATTACATTCATTATTAGCATTTAGCTTGTGCCTGAATATGCTGTAACTTTTTAAACTATGTTAAAGATGCTACATAAATGTAAGTAGGTGTTCTGAATGAAAACAGCATATTCCAGCCAATGCTTCTGGTTATGCTTTCAGAAGGAGAACTTGGAGTTAAAGGTTGCTTTGTATTTCCTTAGGATGCAATTAGTTTATATTGCTGTAAATTTAGAATCATATCATAGTATGGAATCAGGCCATTCAACCCACTGAGTCCACACCGAGCCTCCCACCCACACCCACCCTTCCCTACCATGTCCCTGTAGCCCTGCATTTCCCATTGCTAGTCCATCTAACCTACACATCCCTGGACACTATTAGCAATTTAGTCCAGCCAATCTAGCTAACATGCACATCTTTGGATCATGGGAGGAAACCCACACAGACATGGGGAGAATATGTAAACTCTGCACAGATAGTCACCCAAGCGTGGAATCAAACACAAGTCCTTGGTGCTGTAAGGCAGCAGTGCTAACCACTGAGCCATTGCAAAGCCCTAATTTAAAATGTAGAAAATAAAGCAGCCAGTTTGTGCAGAATCTGTGAAATGAATAGATGAGCAGATTATCAGTTTCTATTTAATGAGCTTCAGAAATAGAGAAGGATTAGCCCAAGTACAAGGGAAACCACCTCTGTGCTTATCTGAAAACTGCTCCCAGAATGTTTAAACTTACCTTAGAGGTGGCAACTGTGACAGTGTGGTGCTCTGTCTCTGCTGCACTGAAACGTCAACTGGAATTATATGCAGAAGTCTCTGGAGTGCAACTTAAATTATGACTGTTCCAACATCTTCATTTAAAGAAATAATCTGAGGCAGATCAAAGGCAGGTAAGGTTGATTGAAATTATTTGAAATGATTTGTATTATTAAAGAGGTCCTGATATTGAGCCTTTCAATTTAAGATCAGACAGAACAAGATAACTGCACTACCAGTCAAGTACGTGAAGCTGTGTCAACATCTTGCAGACTGTGAAATCTATGCACTTCACATATCTGATGACCATAGGGGTTGCTCATTTTGAAGTTCACTTTCTCTAGTTTCAATTCATTTCCACATCATACGCCTTATTATTTCAAATTGTTTTGATTAGAAGAAACCAAACTGTTCTATCCACAGCCCAGTATAAAGAATTTTGCATGCTGAGAACCTAATTACCATTTACATGGGAGGGACACATATAGCATTGCCAGTTTTCTTTACTGTTGAGGAGGATCTGAAACTCACTAATGCAATTAAAATATTTTCACCATCTAACTTTATAATTTGCACTGAGAATATTTATGTTAATAATTCTTTTCCAATAAAACATTCATGAGGTTGTGTCAATTTTTTTCCTTTGTAAATTCACAACAGAGATAAAAAAATTCAACTTGCCTCCAAATAGTTTGTTTAATCGGTGCGTCAATCCATGCACATTAAGCTCCAGCATTTTAAGATGGAAATCTCACCCTCCAAATCAAGGAACAAGAAATCACTTATCCAACCAACAGCTCTATTTTGAGCCACTCACACAGGAAGTTCTTTGAAAAATGTTCCTTTGCCTCAGTGATCAAAGTGGAGGTTTGGTGAGGGGTTGGGGGGATGGGTGCTCCTCTCGTGCCAGTGTTATATGGTCATAGGCACCTGGAACCCTCTCCTTGGACTATGGAACATTTGGTTGCAATGTGGCCCCCAGAAAGTTTCTGGGAGACTGCCTCTTGTAACTGGGTAAGGAGTTGCTCCAGGAAAATAGTTGTAATTTACCCCTCTCAACTGTTTAAATTGATCAGCAGTCTCTGGTCACTCTGAGGCTCAGTCTCTGTCTTTTGCTCCACTCAGAAAATGGATCAACACAATGAGGTCTGCTGACATGGCTCCCCAACAGTTAATGACCTGATAGCTGGCTATTCAGGGACTGGTAAAATCCACAGAATAGTACAGCATATAAGTATGCCCACTAAGTCATGCTGTTGATTTCAAAAAGCCTCTAGAAGGCTTTCTGCTTTCTCCTGCAGAGGACATATGGATCTCTTCTCAGGTACTCTGGAACACCATGGTTAAACCATTTTCTGCGGGATCTGCTCTAAGCCACTCACCCATCCTGACTTGGAAATCGTTCATCGTTGGAATGCCATCCCTCATAGTATTGTTGTGGTTTTACAAACTGAACATGGACCCAGCTTTTCAAGAATGTAGCCATCTTCTCAAGGGCAGCGAGGGACAGGCAATAAAATACTGGTCCACCCAGCGGTGCCCATGTCCCACAATGAATAGGATAAAAGTATTGTATTTTCTCTTAACATCCAATTAAGTGGGTAGACTGCTCTCAGCTCTCTGTCAATGTCAACTACTCCTGACCAAACTGCTAAAAATGGGCCAAAATTATTCCTCCTCTGATCTGTCGCTTTATTGCAACAAGTGAACAGGGTATTCAGTAGAAGACCATGCTGTGTTAATTTAATATTTTTTGAGGCATCCTTTCCAATGTTATGCTCTGGAATGACTTTAATTTCAGTGAGGAGTTTTCAGACGAATCCACATTGAACAACCTGTTTGAACATTCTGCTCAGATTTTGATAGTAGCAACAATTACTTTCAGTGGTGTAGGTAAATAAATCAGAAATTCAGCATGCAGTGGTTCACTTACATAAACCCATATCCCACATGCATGTGATTCTGGCTCCAAATCCACGTACCACTGCATATCACAAGAATGGGTTTTTAACAAACTGGTCAAATACAAAACCTTACTCCATATAAATAGGTTTTAGGTGACTGGTTAATGGTTTGTTGCTTGTTTTTACCAAGTATATATCCTTCCAGGTGCAGCAAGAGATAACTGTCAGCAGTTGATTTAATTTCTTTTCATCCAAATTCCACAGAGTCTTGCACAGATAGAGACTTGAGCATAGGAATCATTAGATCTTTATCAGCATCTTGCCTCTTGTCTGTCCACACAGCATCTGCAAAATGCTGGTATAATCAAGTTTATTCACCAGCATCACTCAAGAGGGATGGAAAGCGGCAAATTTATTTCCGATTTCCTTTTTAGTATTATTTCAACATAAGAAATAATGAAAACACTAAGCTTTTATTTACAAGTTACTGTAAAATTAAAGCAGTTTTCACTGCCATCATTATTTTACAAGGATATAATGAGTGAAATTTTAAAAAAAAGAGTTTGTGTTATAGCACTGTTTTATGATACTACACTTCAGCAGCTCCAATGAAGCTGTATTATTTTATTATAAATATAGGAGCAATCAGAATTAATTAGTTGTTTAGCAGATGCTGCTGCTATGAAAGGCTCTCAAAAGGCCTTTCACCCAGTACAGTTTAAAAAAAAATCAAACCTATCTTTAACAAAGATAACATTTATGTTAAAACAAAATTGTATCATCAGATAACTTGATGCTGAATTATCGAACTCAAATATGAACACAAGTTGGATTAAGATTGTAAAATTTGTCATTAACCCAGTGTACTTCATCAAAATTACATTTAATTATGTATGTTAATTCAATTCTTCATGCTGTCACAAGAAACCTTATGTGAGTCAGAGATATAGCAGTGTTACAATAAATTTACCTTATAATCTTCAATTTCAAAATGGTGCTTTTCTGTTTACATATTTCAGACATTCATGTCAAACTTGGAAAAAAACATTTCACCATTTTCTGTGAAGCAAAAGATGAGAATATGGTAACCGTGGAGTTTGAAACAATTAGACTTAATTCATTTAGTTTTGAAGTGTGCCACAGCAAGACAACATCATATTCAGTCTCTTCGACAAAAGTATATAATATGTGCTCTATAATGCTGAATAACACTTCCTCAGGATTGCACATTGCATCAATCTATAATGATAGACTATTGCAAATAACTAACAATATTCATAGTTGATTCAGTAAGATTTCTTTACTGTTGATTTACGTACCTTGTATGATTTTTATTACACACTTCAAAAATATAAATATTTCATAAATTAAATAAGTGTTTTAAAATTACTGCTTGTGCTTTAAAGTATGGATCATAATGCAAAGAATCCATCCTTAGTTGTGTTGTTAAAAAACAGAAATACTTCAAACAACACCATTTAATTATTTGTGTAAAAATATCAATATTTCTCATGGAGGAGGAGTGATATTGAAATCAAGGCTTGTAGGAATGAGAGATTCTGTAAGTCGAGCATTAAAGTTCATTTGACATCTAACAGTCTCTTTATCCCCAAATCTAAGCCAGCTAAAACTCCTCCTTTCTTAATTTTTAGGGTAAATTAAAACATTTGGTAATCTATAGTTGCAACAATTGTATGCCTCCCCCCTAAATAAAACAAATTTTGGCGGAGTAGGCATGATTGAGCATCACTTTATGGATACAATGATACAGTTTTATAACACAGAAAGTTGACTCTACAGATTTCTTTAACAGTCAAGTATTTGTGATATCTTGAAAACTATTATTTCATTACTGTGAAGCCAAAACTGCCTGAAACAGAAGTAAATGCACCTAACATCAACTTAATAATTGGTTATTCATGATGCAATCGTATAGGTCTGGTTACTTAGATTTCAAAAACAAGATGTAAAAACACTTGTTAGCTACAACAGCTTTAAGTAACTGTTCAATGATTTTAAATTGCACAACATAAAACCAGATCTTCTCTGGCAATGCAATCTAATTAGAATTAGGATTAGAATCCCTACAGTGTGGAAACAGGCCCTTCGGCCCAATCAGAATAATAGAAGGATTAATTGATGGAAAGCAAACTAATAGGGCACAGCTGATACAATGTAAAACTGAAGAACATGAAGGATGGAACACAACAGCAAGAACACAACTGATGAGATATAATTGTAAAGTGTACATTTTATGTAAAACCAAAAGCATTGATGGAATCTAAAGTCAGCAAAATGTGATTAATTTAAAAGTAAAAATAGAAAGAAACAATTTATGGAATGGAAAACCAGAATTGGATAGTTGGAACTTAGACATACAATACTGACTTATGAAACAAATGAACTCATTGTGTAGAATATCAGAACAATGTAATAGCAGAAGAATTTGCTGACGCAAACCCAGAGGGCACAACAAAATAGATGTAAAACCAAAACCAAATTTGATAGTTCTTTTCTGAGCCTATCTAATAATAAGTTAAAATCAGAAGGGCACAATTTATGCACTCCAACCTACCCGATATACTGAATAAGGTGTCAAAGCAGAACCCTGCATTTAATAGAATATAAAACCTAACTGTAGTTAATAGAATGCAAAGGTAAAGACTATGGTTAATGGAAGGAAACAATCTTACTGCCTTTTTGTAACTTGTGATTTTTAAAAATACAAGTATTTTTCAGGCGGCATGGTGGCACAGTGGTTAGCACTGCTGTCTCACAGCGCCTGAGACCCGGGTTCATTTCCCGACTCAGGCGACTGACTGTGTGGAGTTTGCACGTTCTCCCCGTGTCTGCGTGGGTTTCCTCCGGGTGCTCCGGTTTCCTCCCACAGTCCAAAGATGTGCAGGTCAGGTCAATTGGCCATGCTAAATTGCCCGTAGTGTTAGGTAAGGGGTAAATGTAGACTATGGGTGGGTTGCGCTTCGGCGGGTCGGTGTGGACTTGTTGGGCCGAAGGGCCTGTTTCCACACTGTAAGTAATCTAAAAAAAAAGTAGCTAGTGATCGTAATGAAAGTATTACATTAGATCTTTGTGCCTCAAGTATATCAAAAATGGATGACTTTGCATATTGTATTGAAAGTATCTTTATAAATGAATAATGACAGTGTTTTGAGATGGTTGAAATAGTTGATATTTTGCACATGGGGAATAGAGAGCGATAATAGTGGTGAGGACATACGCATGAGGAGAAGGTGATAGAATGAAGTGTGAGGCAGTAATTATCTGAAAGCAAAGAGAATCAAAACATAAAAGTATTCTGGGGGTGGAGGCAGTAGGCCAAGAGTAAGAGAGGAGTCTGATAATTTGTGTAGTTAAAATTACAGAAATATTTCAAACAAGATCATTTAATTATTTATGTAAAAATATCAATATTTCTCAAGGTGCAGGGTGCAGTGTGCAGTGATGTAGAAATTGAGGCTTGTAGGAAGGAGAGATTCTGTAAGTCGAGCAGAAGTCGAGTAGGTATTGTGCGTTGAATGTTTTCCAAAGTGAGAGGACTTTGATAACTGTGAGGGGGCATTAAAACATTTTTTGATTTCCTCAGCAAATTCTTGCCCCAGCAGTAATGTTTCTGACTTGATCACCTATTACTCTGTGAAGCGAACAGCATTTCCCTCCTATCCAATCCTTAAACCAGTTTGGTCTTGGAGAATGGGGGTTTCTAGGTATCCATGAAAAATCCCTGCTGTTAATCAGCAACTTGCTCCTCCCTTTAAGAGGTGTTTTTGTCTCTGATGTCATGTATTCAAGTTCCCACTCCTTCACCCGTCCACTCCAAAAACATTTGCACACTAATAATTCGCAAAGGTTGAGCTGATTACACACTTGAATTTGTTTTCCAGTTTAAATTGAACATGGGGCTTGGAACTAGAAGAATAGATTTTTGCTCCACCCTTCTATCTTTGAATGTTTAGGCCTGCATATTTGTAGATCAATTCGTTATCACCAGTGATATAAAGATGTGGGTATCTTTAAGAGAGTTAAAAGCTAACAGAATTACCTGACAGCACCAAGTGTTCTGAATAAGAAACAATATAACATGTGGTCCAGCTACTGGGGTAGATAGGGTAGCTGGATGCCTGGAGACAAAATCAGATTTGAATTAAGCCAATCAGTTTAAATTATACCCCATAAAATACCAAATTCCAATCAAGTTTGAATTTAGTATATTGACAATCTTAAAAAGCCAATCACAAAATCCGATGCTTTGGGGATATGAGATCAGGAAAAGTTGAACAGTTGAGAGGAAAACTGTCACACCACCAGCATGTAGATACTGCCTGAAAAATAGCTCTCTGAAATGTACCTTTATCAATCCATGACAGGTGAAGCATAATCCCTAAGAAGAAGACGGCACAGGAAGATCTAAATAGAAGATCTGACAGCTGGCTGGTTTTGAAAACTTGAATGTTTGGTAAATCTTAATGGGGGTTTTATCAGATTAGTATTATAGAAGGGAAGGTAAAAGTTAGGTTAGAGGAAGGAGTTGCAAATAGTTGTTAGTTAATTATTCTCGGTTATACTTCAAGAAATAAAGTTGTTAATTTTTTCTTTAAATAGTTCTTGCCCTTTCGAATTTTCACAGATCACTGAATGGGATAATTTTTTTCTGTTTTGCTGGTTTAAATTAAGCAGGAGGGTTTATCCCGCGTCATAACACTAGTCTGAACAATCCTCCAACTTTCTACTTCAGTATGAGAGAGAAAGAGTATTCCAATTCTGCTCATCTGCACGTATTATGCGTTTAATGTTTTCCAAATGTATTATCACAAGGATGTTCAGAAGAGATATCTACTATTATTTTTATATCATTTTGCCTGTCTGTCACATACAATACATTTAATTCTGAAAGTAGTATCACTCTATCTAACCTGAAGACCAACTTTTTATTGCTGGATTGGGTTCGGTGAAATTGCTCTTGTATCATTTCTAGCCTGCTTATTAACCCTGCCTGCCTCTGTATTCACCTCCTTCATAACCTCTAAGAACATGGATGGATGATCTGGTCTGCTGGTTCTGTTGTAGACTAGGGTAATTGAAATCTAACTTAGTTCAAGATAAGCTGCTTTTGTTATAGATTTAACCAGATGTTTCCACAAAAACATTTTGAATCAATTCTTAGTAGTTTGAGGATTTCACATTATTTATACTTAAATGCTTGAACTTATCCAAAATAAATATTATGATTTTTTTCAAATGAAAGCTGATTTTGAAAATAAATATGATTAGCACAACAGGGTGAATTATGGAGATGTTGTGGCTCGAAGATGATTTCATTTCAATTCAATACTGGCACATTTATAAACTCAAAATGAATGAGGAACCAGCTCTATGTGTGTATTTCAAATCACTCACATTCCTCAACATAAGTAAAGGATTTTACTGCTCACTTCCATTAGCGAAGGCAAGTGTAAAAGTGGCTGTATGGTCATAATGTTGTCATAATCCAAACATGCATAAGCAAGCAGCAAGCCCAGTCATAATGGACTGAATTTTCATTCTCAGGGCCCAGTCCTGCTGCAAAGGTGAAGAGTAGGTCAGAAACCAACAAAATATTGGGGACAGAACACAGAATTTTCTTTTGAAGGAGATGGTCAATTGATTTTTCTAAGGGACCATCAGTCAAAGTACAGGGGATGTACTGGTGGTCAGCTTCCAAGATTCGATAGATTCTGAAACAGTTCCTACAGATTGGAAGGGACAGAAAACATTTTTAAATTTATTCATGGGATGAGGGCTGTATTTATTGTCCATCCCTAACTACCTACAGAGCAGGTAAGTCAACCAAATGTGAGTCTGGAGTTACATGTCAGCCAGACTAGGTAAAGATGGCAGTTTCCTTCCCTAAAGGATATTAGTGAAACAGGTGGGTTTTTCTGACCATCAGCAATAATTATTATCATGATTCTTAATTCTTAATTTGTTCTGAATTCAAATTCCACCATTTACCATGATGGGTTTCGAACCCACATCCCCAGAACATTATCTGGACATCTGGATTAACAGTAGACCATTACCTCCCCTGAATGTAATGTAGCTATTTGAAAAGGGAAGTAGAGAGAATAGTTAGATCAATCAGCCTGATTTGGATAGTGGGAAAAATGCAACAGTTCATTGGAAAAGAACTAATGATAAGCACTTGGAAAACATTGGCAGGATTGGATAGAGTCAGTTTGGATTTACACAAAGGAAATCATACTTAATAAATCTATTGTTTGAGTGTGTAACTAGCAGAGTTCGTGAGGGAAGCCAGTCAATGTGGTTTGTTTGGACTTTCAGGAGACTTTTGACAAAATCCCATGGAAGTCATTAGCCTGTAAAATTAAAACATATGGGATTGGAGGCAGTTTATTAAGCAAGATAGAAAACTGGTTGGCAGACAGGAAATGAGGAATAGGACTAAACAGGTTTTTTTTCCTAATAGCACACAGTGGCTAGCAGGGTGCCATAGGGATTAGTGCTCAGAACCCAGTTATTCACAATTTATATTAATAATTCAATTGAGGGAACTAAACGTAATATCTTCAAATTCACACCTGTCATAGCTGGGTGGGAAGCTGAGCTGTAAGGAGGCACCAGAGATGCTTTAGTCTGATATGGACAAGTTAAGTGAGTGGGCAAATACAGGGCATTTGCACTGTAATGTGGACAAATCTGAGTCTATGCACTTTAGTAGCAAAAACAGTCCAGCAGGTTATTTATCTGAATGCCGAGAGAGAGGGTAATGTGCAATGAGACCTGGGTGTCCTTGTACACCTGTCACTGAAGGTAAGCATGCAGGTTCAGCAGATGGTAAAGAGGCAAATAGTATGTTGGTCTTCATTGCAAAAGGACTCAAGTACAGCAACAGGGATATCTTTCTGCAATTGTGCAGAGCTTGACCACATCTGGAATACGGTGTGCAGTTTTGGTCTCCTTATCAGAGGAAGTATGTTCTTGCTAGAGGGCCTGCAGCAAAGGTTTACCAAACTGATTCCTGGGATGGTGAGACTGAAATTTGAGGAAAGGTTGAATCAATGAGGATTATATTCTCTGGAGTTCGGAAGAATTGGTTGGGGGGGGGGGGGGGGAGCATTTGACAGAAAGGTATAGCGAGTTTTGAGAAGATTTGGGGCTCAGGTCGAGGTTCTGGATGTAGGTTTGCTTGCTGAATTGGAAGGTAACATCTTCAGTGAGCCTCTAGACGAAGCACTGCTGATGTTTCTGCTTTCAATTTATATGTTTGGGTTTCTTTGGGTTAGTGACTATATCAAATAGTACGTTGGACAAACAGGCAGAAAACTAGCCACTAGGATACACTAACATCAACTAGCAACCAAACGACATGACCCTCTCTCACTAGTATCCTTACATACGGATGAGGAAGGACACCACTTCGACTGGGACAACACATCCATTCTAGGACAAGCCAAACAGAGACACGCATGAGAATTCCTATATGCATGGCACTCTAACCAGGACTATATCAACAAACGCATTGACTCAGACCCCACTTACCACCCCCTGAGATAAAGAATAGGAAATGACATGACTACAGGAAATGACATAATCAACCTAAAGAAACCCAAACATATAAATAGAAAGCAAGAAACATCAGCAGTACTTCATCTGGAGGCTCACTGAAGATGTTACCTAATATGGTGATGAAACGTCTGAAAATGAACATTCCAGCTCAGCGAGCAAATCTACTTCCAGAAAGGTATAAAATTCTAACACGACTAGAGAAGGCAGATGCAGGGGAATCCAGACCCAGGGGTCACAGTCTAAGGATATGGGACAAAACATTTAGGATTGAGGTGAGGAGAAAAATCTTCACCCAGACAATGGTGTGCCTGTGTAATTTGCTACCACAATAAGTAGTTGAGGCCAAATCATTTACAATTTCAAGAGGAGCACGATATAGCCCTTAGAACTAAAGATATCAAATGTTATTGGGCAACAACTGGAATAGCTATTGAGTGGGATGATTAGCCACAATCATAATTAATGGCAGAACAGGCTCAAAATGAGGAATGTCTTATTCCTGCTCCTATTTTCTATGTGAACCACAGACAATTTGTGGTATAATCCCATCTAGTTCATTATTAGGGAAGGACATTGGTGTGGGAGAAGTAAATCTGTTATCTTTACTTGGTCTGGCTTACATATGACTCCAAAACCTCAGTAATGTGATTGTCTCTTGTCCTCTGAACAATTAGGGATTAGAAATTGTTACAACATGGCAGTGAACACATCTGTTAATTAAACTAAACACCCAGAAGAGCTCACCTCTTCTCATAATCTGTTAAAATACGAGTGACAGAGAACTCCCAAGTTCCACGATTTAAAGAAAATAAAACCAATTTATTCTTATGGGCAGCACAGTGGCTAGCACTGCTGCCTCATAGCGCCAGAGACCTGGGTTCAATTTCCACCTTGGGTGACTGTGTGGAGTTTGCACATTCTCCCCATGTCTGCTTGTGTTTCCTCTGGGTGGTTCGGTTTCTTCACACAGTCCAAAGGATGTGCAGGTCAGGTGAATTTGCCCAGTTAAATTGCCCTTAGTGTTAGGTGTAGAGGAATGGGTCTGGGTGGGTTGCTCTTCGGAGGGTCGGTGTGGACTTGTTGAGCCGAAGGGCCTGTTTCCACACAGTAAGTAATCTAATCTTTAACTCTTAAAAGTGAACACTAAATAACAACAATTCACAACTCTCAGCACTCCCATTCTCTTAACTGCTTATTACCTGCCTCCAATTATGTAACAATGTACTGTTCCAATAAAACATATTAAAATTACATCAACTTAATTTCAAAACCACATAGTGGCTGTCATCTTTGGTGTCTGTTTTCTTCCGGCTGAAGATCTCGCTGGGTCGTTGTCTTTCTTTTTACTGTAAATGTGTTTCATATGAAAAGGTTTCTTTCATAGAAAGTGTTTCCCAATTTCTTGGATCTGTGTTGATGACAGTTGCTCTTGTCCAATTTTCTAAATGCCTGTATTTTTAGACCCCCAACATCAGATCATCTCATTGGTTCAATATTGGCAAAACAGTAAATCAAACTCAATTGGGTTTTAGCATCGTGGGGCATAATTTAAACTGATTGTTTAAATTTGAACTGTTGTCAAAACAACCAACTCAGGTGTCCATTTCACAGCCCAATATTATATATTTTCAATTTTCCAGTACACTCTGAGATTGCTATCGAGACATATCACAGGTGCTTGTAATCTCTCAGTTCAAAACAGCATTCACTCTCTCTTAAAGATACAGTACACACCTTCAATTTCATAACACAACAAGTGCTGGCTTGGGAGCAACAACAACATCCCATGAATGATCTCAAAAAATTATACTTAATGCCTTGATTTTACATTAAAACGTGTGCATGTTTATTAACAAGGATGGGTTTGGGGCATTGGGAGAGCCAGAGTTTCAGGCAGAAGACTGGACGTGATTTAGTTTTGACATATTTTGTGTTTACTAATTTTATATTTGATTGCTTCCCAACCAGGAAGCCAGCCTTACTCGCAAATTTAGCTTCCAGCCACCAGAAAAAAAAAGAGCAGGTCCTCAATCCTAGGAGTGGTGTACCAACCTGGTCACCTTGTGGGGTGTGGGTTCAATCTCAGGGATCTTTCTATGAGGTTGGGGTTTGTAGAGCATGGGCGAGGTTATATTCTTGCTTGGCTAGAGCTCCAGAAGTATGAGAATGAGCCCAAGGCTCCAGCTCCGATGCAGCAGTCACAGGAGTGGCAAAGATCCCATGAATGTTCTTAGAAAGTGGGGATGGGGAGTGTGTGCACTTGAAAAAACCAGGGCGGCACGGTGGCACAGTGGTTAGCACTGCTGCCTCACAGGGCCAGAGACTCGGGTTCAATTCCTGCCTCAGGCGACTGTCTGTGTGGAGTTTGCACATTCTCCCCATGTCTGCGTGGGTTTCCTCCGGGTGCTCCGGTTTCCTCCCACAGTCCAAAGATGTGCGGGTCAGGTGAATTGGTCATGCTAAATTGCCCGTAGTGTTAGGTAAGGGGTAAATGTAGGGGTATGCGTTGGTTGCGCTTTGGCGGGTCGGTGTGGACTTGTTGGGCCAAAGGGCCTGTTTCCACACTGTAAGTAATCTAATCTAAAGATGGAGGTTCATAACCAATACCCAGAGCCTGTTATGAAGACTCCAGCCAATGTCAAGCGGAGCAGCAGAGGAGGAACAAAGTGGGGACAGAAAAATTAACTCTATTTCAGTAATATTTTTGAATACTTTCAGTAATTCAATTAACACTCTTCACTGTATTCTTTTTAAAATGCACAGGACAATACATTCAATTCAATTCCTCCTTGCCCGCAAACAACTGTAAAGGGACTTCCCTCTTTCTCAAAGTTGTCTCCAAAATAAGACCATAAGACCATAAGACATAGGAATGGAAGTAAGGCCATTCTGCCCATTGAGTTCACTCCACCATTCAATCATGGCTGATGGGCATTTCAACGCCACTTACCCGCATTCTCCCCGTAGCCCTTAATTCCTTGTGACATCAAGAATTTATCAATCTCTGCCTTGAAGACATTTAGCGTCCCGGCCTCCACTGCACTCTGCGGCAATGAATTCCACAGGCCCACCACTCTCTGGCTGAAGAAATGTCTCCGCATTTCTGTTCTGAATTTACCCCCTCTAATTCTAAGGCTACGTCCATGGGTCCTAGTCTCCTCGCCTAACGGAAACAATTTCCAAGCGTCCACCCTTTCCAAGCCATGTATTATCTTGTAAGTTTCTATTAGAATCTCCCCTTAATCTTCTAAACTCCATGAATACAACCCCAGGATCCTCAGCCGTTCCTCGTATGTTAGACCTACCATTCCAGGGATCATCCGTGTGAATCTCTGCTGGACATGCTCCAGTGCCAGTATGTCCTTCCAGAGGTGTGGGGACCAAAACTGGACACAGTACTCCAAATGAGCCTAACCAGAGCTTTATAAAGTCTCAGTAGCACAACGGTGCTTTTATATTCCAATCCTCTTGAGATAAATGACAATATTGCATTCGCTTTCTTAATCACGGACTCAACCTGCATGTTCACCTTTAGAGAATCCTCGACTAGCACTCCCAGATCCCTTTGTACTTTGGCTTTATGAATTTTCTCACCGTTTACAAAGTAGTCCATGTTTGTATTCTTTTTTCCAAAGTACAAGACCTCGCATTTACTCACATTGAATTCCATCAGCCATTCTCTGGGCCACTCTCTCAAACTGTCTAGATCATTCTGTAGCTTCCCCATTTCCTCAGTACTACCTGCCTGTCCACCTAACTTCGTATCATCGGCAAACTTGGCTAGAATGCCCCCAGTCCCTTCATCCAGATCATTAATATATAACGTGAACAGCTGCGGCCCCAACACTGAACCCTGCGGGATACCGCTTGTCACCAGCTGTCATTCCGAAAAAGAAGCTGTTATCCCAACTCTCTGCCTTATGTCAGACAGTCAATCCTCAATCCATCCCAGTAGCTCACCTCGAACACCATGGGCCCTCACCTTGCTCAGCAGCATCCCGTGTGGCACTTTATCAAAGACCTTGTGGAAGTCTAGATTGACTACATCCATTGGGTTTCCCTGGTCTAACCTACTTGTCACCTCTTCAAAGAGTTCCAACAGATTTGTCAGACACACCCTCCCCTTATTAAATCCATGTTGACTTGTTCTAATCTGACCCTGATCTTCCAAGAATTTAGAAACCTCATCTTTAATGATGGATTCTAGAATTTTACCAACAACAAGAGGGTTATTGTTCTCTTGATTGGAATTGCATCTTTAGACCTCTATAATCTTTCTGTCTATGTTTCCTATTTGCATGTTTTCCTTTAAAAAGCATGGGAATAATGCAGTTATATTAGTGATCATTCAGAGTTAACTCTACTGAACAAACAAGATGTTTCTGAATTACCAAAGACGTTTAACCAGACCAGTGGGGATAAGAAACATATTTGAGCAGAATGAATTTTAAGTAACGTTTTCTGAGTTGTCTTTCAACTATGACAACCCAGGACAAGAGCTCTACTCAGATTGCTCTATTACGGCCTGCAAAGATGATCACAAAACATGAAAATACAAAAGATGAAAACAATCAAAACAAACTACATCCTCTGAACATACCATAATGACACATCCAACTGCAGTACAATACCACATAAAAAGGTTATAGTTTTGATCAATTTGTGGCACAATTTACCGAGGAATTATCGTCAATTTTTTTTTGTCTTGACAGATTATTTTGAATGGGGCTGTCAAGAAATTGTTAATTTCTCATCATTTATCTGAAAATAAAAATACATTTTCTATTCTACTGCTATATCCTGCAATGGTACAAAAATATTTAAGCAGATTATTAAGATCCTTGATGAGACAGCATGGCCTATAAAATAATTTCAGAACTCAAACCATGATCTTAGTGGTTGCCCTGTTCTAGCTCCATCACTGCAAAGCTTTGGACTTGGTTAAGGACACAAAAACCAGATTTTGCAGGGTGAATAATTCAATGGTTTGCCATTAAAATAAGTTTTATCTATCTGCTTCAGTTTCAAAACCCAGGAATAATGCAGCTTTCAAATGAACAATCTGCTCAAAAGATGCACCACTACTTAATTTGCTTTTACTAAATTGGTTGGTTTTCAGATTCTTAAATTCCGATGAACTTATTTCTAATTTGAAGCAGTTGGCTTTCAAAGAACAATCTTTGGAGATATATAGTTAATTTCCCAATTGGCTTTGGTTAAAATAATTATTCCAAAGTCTTGTGTGATGTAATGTCTTTGTTTGAATAATATAATGAAGTGAATCTAATGAACATTTTAATTGTTTCTGAGGACATAGGATCCTCCCAAGAAACCCCTCAGTTAGTTTTACAGCTACACTCACCATGTCCAATGTGTCTCACATGGCTGTTATTATTCAATCATGAAGGAGGGCACATATTGTTGTTTCCCTTTCTATTCATTCAGGTGACACTGAAATTCTGTTGCAGTGAGGTTGAGATCAGGCTGAGTCAATCCTGGATCCACCAAAGCACAGTGCTGTGAATCTAATATTCAATGAGTTTTGCAACAGTGAAATAGTACTTCTAAAATGATGGAGAATCTTGCAGACTTTTGTCTTCGTCATTTATTGATTACTGATCTTTTTTATGAATGTCATTAGTTATGACAGCAGAAACTGCATTCGGAATTTCTGAACCTTATGTTTTTGATTCATGTTTTCAGTGCATCTGCTACACTTATCAACTTCATCAGAAGCGTAGTTGTCGTGAGACTGTTAAAATGAGCTGTTTGATGTACAAATAAATACAAAATACACACTGCATTAATTAGCAGTTTATTTTGTGCTTTTTTAAATGCATCTAACCTAATCATCTTAATGACAATGATTAACAGCACTTTTTTCAGTAATATGGTATTCCTGGTTTTAAATGCATACTTATTTCATGTATTATTTCTGAAAAATTATTTGGTGTAAATGTCTAACAATAAATCACGTGACAGGATTGCAAACATTTTCTAAAGTAAACATTCCTAATTAACTGTATCCTTAAATGAGGTATTTGTTGTTTCAGTTCAGTTTTAATTTAGGGACTCAATGGCACATTAACTCTCAGAAGATCAATCTAATTATATCGTTTAGGAAAGGCCTTTTGTTATATTAAGGGGAACCAGTCACAACATAAATTACCTAAGTTATAACAGATAATGCTTATTAAAGTAAAGTCATGGCATAACAAGTTCAATAAGATGACAACATGATATGGAATAACAGGGTAAAAGAAGATGAATGAAATGGAGATCAATTTTTTTATTATGTAGCAACTCCAAAGCTCCTATTATGTGGTATCCTTACAGAGAATTGTTTTTGTAATTCACATACATTAAGGAGAACGCATTTTTTGATATATTTGGTAGATTAGTTACTGTCTAAGCATAACGCTTTAAACTTCCTTTAATCGTTTCACACTTGAATAGGCTAGCTCTTAACAAGGTTTCAGGTCTGTCATTTGTGCTTCAATAAGTTACTCATTCAGTTTAGCCACTGGTACTGGAGTTTTGTTCTATTTTATCAGACTGTAAAAAAGGAGTGTGACATTGCTGATGAGAAATTTAATCTGTATTTCACAAGGGTAATGATTTGTTATTTATGACATATGAAAATAGCCATAATATATTGTGCAACTGTCGAAAGACAATTGGATCTTGCTTGTGGAAAAGTTACAGAAAATTAATTTTTAACATGTAATGAGTGTAACCTTCTACAATCTAAAATTACAAATTGGCTTTTATTCATTAATGTTCTGTGTTATTACTTTCTTTTAAGATTAGGTTACTTACAGTATGGAACCAGGCTATTCGGCCCAACAAGTCCACACTGACCCACCCAGACCCATTCCCCTACACTTACCCCTTCACCTAACACTATGCGCAATTTAGCGAGGACAATGTCCCTAACCTGCACATTTTTGGATGTTGGGAGGAAACCGGAGCACCCGGAGGAAACTCACACAGACAGGGGGAGAATGTGCAAACTCCACACAGACAGTTGCCTGAGGCTGGAATTGAACCCGGGTCTCTGGCGCTGTGAGGCAGCAGTGCTAACCACTGTGCCACCATGCCACCCACTTCAGTGAGATTGCAGATGACTTCACTCCTAATATCATTTGCCAAATGCTCATACAGAACATTCAAGGAGAAAGTAAGGTCTGCAGATGCTGGAGATCAGAGCGGAAAATGTATTGCTGGAAAAGCGCAGCAAGTCAGGCAGCATCCAAGGAACAGGAGAATCGACGTTTCGGGCATAAGCCCTTCTTCAGGAATCTCCTGTTCCTTGGATGCTGCCTGATCTACTGCGCTTTTCCAGCAATACATTTTCAGCTCATACAGAACATTGCCATCCTTTCTCTCTGTCCCATACACATTGAACACAAAATTTATGTACGCAAAAAGCACTAGTAATTGTATTGAGATTATTCTATCATGTTAGCCTTTTTCCAAATATTATTGACTGTTAAAATGATGTCACTCTGGTTCTCCTGAAGTTCGTGAACAGCCAACCCTCAGAACTTAACTCATTTCATTTTCAGTGCTTTAACACATCCTCAACTTGAACACAAAATCACATTGTATTACTGACATTGTAAACCATACATACTAAATTCCTTTGCACATCGTGTAGTTTATAACTGTACCCCTAAGTTACCCTTCATACAGATTAATATCATAGTTTTTCCATATCTTGATACTTTAGAACTCAACCATGTAACACAAAATGGACATGACTCAAGATCTAACATAAAAACAGTCACTAGTTAAGATTACATTGTTCAACTCAAACATATATATCTTGAGATAATGCTAATCTCAATACATACAATTAGATTTCAGTGAAAATAGACTTACACTTAAACAAACTATCATGTGTTCTCCAAAAAGCATCCTTGAGGAGCTCACTGCTCTTACCTGCTACCAAATACCAAATGTGGTAACTCCCCGTAAAAGTCCTCAGTATGACTACTGATAAAAATGGGATCTCACTGCTTTGGAAGCGTCTCACATGTTGTAGCCAAATTAACATGAAGGCTATTTGGTATGACATGCAAGGACACATTTATAAACAAATGATTTTATGAATGATTTGGAGAAGCCAGTGTTGGACTGGGGTGGACAAAGTTGAAAATCACACAACAGCAGATTATAGTCCAACAGGTTTATTTGGAAGCACTAGCTTTCAGAGTGCTGCTCCTTCATCAGGTGGTGGTGAAGAAGCAGCACTCCGAAAGCTTGTGCTTCCAAATAAACCTGTTGGACCATAATCTGGCATTGTGTGATTTTTGACTTTATGAAGCCTTTATAATGTCAAAAGTACCTTTTCATCATACTTTCACTGCTTTTTCTTAGGAAGGATTTGGGGAAATATTACCTTTAAGGCAATCTTTGAGAGCACTTTTAAGCTTTATTCACTGAAATGTTACAGTGGCAAAATATAGTTAAAATGTTCATGATCTAAGCTTTATTCTTTGCTTTGCGAATGAGCAGAATTTCCATATTGATTTGTGAAGCAAGAACAGAGCCAGTTTGTCACCGCTGTCACAATTCATTTTCCCAGACCAGAGATTGGGAATGAAATGATTAATACCTGGTCAATTATTGGATGCCAACTGGAAAATTCCAGTTACTCTCTTAACTGATTTCCACTCAAAATAATGAAGAGGTCTGACTGACCCAGCTGTTTCAAGAGACTGCTGTCCTCAAATGGACAGCGAGGGAACCCTTTGGCCATAAATTGGCCAATTTGGGGAAATCCTTGCCAGGTGATGGCTCCTGACCATGAAAGATCTGCAGCCCATTTGATTCTGACAAAGGGCTTCTGACTCGAAACTCAAATTTCTGCCCTGTAAACTGTTTGCCTGTTGAATCACTGGTACTAAGTACAGTCAATATTATCTATATTATAGAGCCTTTGTTCAATAAGCAGCCACTCCAGCCTACTAAACAACTTCCAGGATTGGATTGACAAATGACCTCACATTTTTCTCATGTTAGTGCCAAAAAATGGTTACCTAAACAATGCAAAGCTCAGTCATTTCTTGCTGATACCAACGACACCACTGTTGCTATGTTTTGTGAGAAATGTTAGACAAGTTGTCTTGACCAGGAACTTGACTGGACCAATCAGATCAATGCCAAGAGTGCAAGTAAGGAGGAGGTCAGGGGTACTATCCAAATGAAAACAAAATACTGCAGATGCTAAAAACAAAATAGAAAACAATGGAGAAATTCAATGGGTCAGGTAACATCTATGGAGAGAGCAAGAAAACTCGCAGTGTTCCTCCATTATATTAAATTTTTACAAGATCATATAAGTGACTCTCTTTTTGTCTTTTAAAATGCTATTCATTATCTACAAGGCTAAAGGCAGAGTTTAATGCGATATTTACCACTGGCTTGGAAAATATTCAAAAAACTTGATGATGCACTTTATGAGTTTTAAAAAATATGTTAACCCATATAACATATACCAGAAATAGTCTGGTTCTTGTCTAGACAAATTTCATGCAGTTTAGTAATAACATAAACTATTTAAATGGCTACAATGTCACAAACTTGCATAAAGTCTACGTACTGTGCCTACTGACGTTACATCTTTGCATATACGTAGCTGAATATACTATATTTACTCTTCTGACTTGGTCAGTGGTCAGGACAGGAGGGTATGACTGTGAGTGAGGCAAGTAAGGGGATCCAAGGGGTAAGAATGCAGGGCTATCAATTGTCCTATGGGTTTGAAATTCTCTGTTGAGTGTGGAATGTAGGATGGATGTGCAAATTGACTTGAGCATTACAGTACAAGAAACCATTCAAGTGGTGAAACAAGGAATATAGTAGAAGTAGGTGATAATATAGCGAGGGGATTGTCACCATTCTCTGCGGCCTAAAGCAAGAATCCTGAGAGCTGTGTTGCCTGTCTGGTGCCAGGGTTCTGGACATCTGCTTTGGGTTAGAAAGAAACTTGCATTGGGTGGGAGAGAATTCTGTTGTTATGATTCATATAGGTACCAATGCCATAGTTAGAAGTAGGAAAGCAGTTCCACATAGAGAGTATGAGAAGCTAGGTACTAATTTATAAAATCAAACATAAAAAGTTATAGTATTTGCATTTTTACCACAGCGGTGTGCAAATTGATATAGAGTACATAAAATCAGAGATGAACATGTGGCCCAAAGACTGGCATGTGAGAAGATGGTCTCAGTCCACGGATCATTGGCACCAGTACTAAGCAAAGTGGGAGCTGTATCATTGAAGTGGTCTGCACCTGAAATGTGCTATTTCTGTAAGCTATGTAACCAGGGAAGTAAAGGAGATAAACTAAATGGGGGGGAAGAAATCAAATGTGGAAGATGTGGTATGTCAAAGTGTACAGATGACGTAGGAAGAAAATAGTAATGTTGGAAATGAGAGTGGAAGAATGGAAGGTAGAGGGAGAAAGAAAAACCTTAGGAATACACCAACAATCAAGACTACATGATACAAAATGAACGACAAAATGGTGGACAAAACTAAGGAAACTGTATCCAAGCATATGTAGCAGTCATTGCAAAGAAAACAAATTGATAGCATAAATTTAGGTAAATACTAAAAAAAATCTGATAGCCATAATGGAAGTAGGACAATAAGGAGTGGGACCTGAATATTGAGGGATTTATGACAGTCAAGGAAAATAATAAGTTAGTCAAAGGTGGAGAGACTGTACTTTTAAAGAATAATGCCTCTTGTGCAATTTTTAGAGATTGTTGGTTCAGAAACTTAGAATATAGAATTGATTTGACTGGAGATAAGGAACAGTAGGGGCAAGAAGTCACTAGTGGGAGCAGTCTACAGACCTCCTAACATTGTCTATCTCATACGTTGCAGGCTAGGATGCCTAGTTATGGTACATTGGAGAGACCGAGGCAACAGATGAATGGACACCGCACAACAAATGCCAGACACGAATGTTCCATCAACTGATGAGGATGTCCTCAACTGGGAGCTAGGGTTTATGTCACACTACAGGTGACCCCAGTACTTTATACGCTCTCACACTCAAGCACACATACACACCTACCCTCACATACTCACACTCACGCAGACCCTCTCTCAGACATGTGCTCTCTGTTATGTAGTTGGAGGCGTGTACTGTACCTTTAAGACAGAGTGAATGCTTTTCTGAAATGGATACCTGAGTTGGTTGTTGTTTTGATGACAATTCAAATTTAATCAGTTTAAATTATGCCCAAGGATACTAAAAACCAATTGAGTTTGAATTTATTGCTTTGCCAACACCAATGAGACAATCCAATGTTGGGGGTATTAAAAAAAAACAGGCATTCTGAAAATTGGAAACAGACCAACTGCCATCACGCAAGAAATTAGGAAACACTTTCTATCAAAGATACCTTTTCAGTGGTGGCTCAGTGATTAGCACTTCTGCCTCATAGCGCTAGGGACCAGAGTTCGATTCCAGCCTTGGGTGACTGTCTGTGTGGTGTTTGCACATTCTCTCCATGGCTGCGTGGGTTTCTTCCGGGTGGTCCGGATTCCTCTCACAATCCAAAATGTGCAGGTTAGGTGAATTGGCCATGCTAAATTGCCCATTGTGTCAGGTGCATTAGTCAGGGGGAAATGGGTCTGGGTGGGTTACTCTTCGGAGGGTCAGTGATAACTTGTTGGGCCGAAGGGCCTGTTTCAATACTGTAGGGAATCTAATCTAATCTAATCATATCAAACATATTCACAGTAAAAAGAAAGGAGATGACCCAGGGAGACACCCCTTGTTTTGGAGAAGCCAAAGATAAACCAGGGAACTGATGAGTTGAAAGAGAAATACCCTAAAACTTTTTCAGACGGTGTAGTAACAAGATCTCACTGTCATAAGTCACAGCACAAAGCAAAAACTAAAGAGAAAAACGAACAAGTTGAGGTTCAGTTAGCGGACACCCTGTTTGACGTAATGGTGCTGGAAAAACCAAAACAGGCAGAAGGTCAGGTCGAGGTGTTTAGTCCTGAAAGGCTAATGGACTTACAAGAGAAAGACAAGCCAATAAAATACATATATATAGGTGCATACTCAGGAAAGGAATCAGAATGTATTCCTGGGTTAGTAGTTTAAAGATAGAATCCTAAGATGGAATTGAAGATCATGGCAAGTTATTGCAGAGGAAAAATGGGTGGAAGAGCACCAGATTGTGTTGCCAGCAGCACGCAGACAGGAGGTGTCACAGACAGCACATGAACTCACAGTAGGAGGTCATATAGGTGTGAGGAAGACTCAGGCTAAGGTACCAAAACACTTTTATTGGCCTGGGCTGCACAAGGATGTGGTTAAATTTTGCCGTACATGTCATATGTGCCAAATGGTAGGTAAGCCAAAGGTAGTAATAAAACCAGCAGCTTTGTTGCCAATTCCCACATTCAAAGAACCTTTCACATGGCTTATGATTGATTGTGTAGGTCCTCTCCCTCAAACTAAAAGTGGGAACCAGTACTTGCTAACCATAATGGATGTGTTGACCAGATTTCCAGAGGTAATTCCATTATGGGGTATTATGGCAAAAAGCGGGGCGGAGGAGTTAATAGCTTTCTTTATGTGGTATGGGCTACCCAGAGATATTCAGTTAGACCAAGGGTCTGCTTTTGAAGGAAGTTATGGATAGCTTAGGCATACAGCACTTTAAATCCAATGCGTAGCATTCCTGAATTCCAGGGAGCTTTGGAAAGGTGGCATCAGACTCTGAAGATCATGTTAAGAGCGCACTGTCAGGATTATCTGAATTATAGGAATAAAGGGATCCCATTCATATTGTTTGCCATTAGAGATGCACCAAACAAATCTACTCAGTTTCCTCCCTTTGAGTTAATATTTGGAAGTGAAGTGAGAGGGTCTTTGAAATTAATTAAAGAAAAGATTGATAGGACCAAAGTCGGAGATCTCACACTCGGATTATGTATCTCAGGTGAGAGAGAGATTAAATCAGGTAGGTGAGTTAACTAAACATCACCCGAAGGGGGCACAACATAGAATGAAGCAGGTGGCAGATGAAAACTGCAAAATTCAGACATTTTCCCATAAGGATGAGATATTACCAGTGGGAGAACATACCTTCAAAGCCAGTTTTAGTTGTCTCTATCAAATTGAGAAAAAAAATTAAGTCAGGTAAACTATCCAGTAAAGATACCATATAGTGAAAACTATATTGGGTATGCCATGTGAATATATTTAAACTTTATTATAATAGAGAGAGGAAACTGGAGAAACCAGTGTTGGGTACTGCCCCGCAAAGTAAGGGATCAAAACCAGATGTTGTGGAGTTTGATATGCCTCAAAATATGTTAAACAATGAATAAGTCCACGAGGAGTGGAATAAGTTAGTCAAAGATAAAAAGTTCGCAAAAGTTTGTAACTGTCTCAGGAGCAGTTTGTTGAAAGGTTTGTTGCAGCAGTATGAGAACAGGAATAAAATGGGGAGCACGAATAGCATTGCACATGAGGTTGAAGTAAGGAATGCTATTCCAATAAAACAACACCCCTACAGACTTATTGCTCTCAAAGCCACACAGGTCCAGAAGGATGTGGATGCAATGCTGAACAAAGATATCATCAAAGCGAGTCAGATTGAGTGGAGTTCACCAATTTTGTTAGATCCCAAACCAGATGGGACTCAACGATTTTGTGTGGACTATTGGAAGGTCATGCCATAGCAAAATTGGACACACATTCTCACTCAGACACACACACTCTACCAAGCATGCACACACACACACGTACACGTGCTCTACAAGCATGCAAACACATGCACACACTCTACCAAGCACGCACACAATTACACACACACTCACATGCACACAGTCTAGCAAGCATGCATGCACATACGTACACACCCACACTCGACCAAGCACACACACACGTGCACACACATATACACTCACATGAACACATGCGCGGACACACACACACTCTACCAAGCTAGCACACATGCGCACACACTCACATGCACACATTCTACCGAGCATGCACACACAAACACACTCACATGCACACACTTTACCAAGCACGCACACATGTGCACACATATACACACACACACACAGACACACACACTCTACCAAGCATTCACACACGTGCAAACGTACACTCACATGCACGCACTCTACAAGCATGCACACACATGCACTCACACACACGTTCTCTAGCAAGCACTCACACACGTGCACACACACTCATACACGCACTCTACCAAGCACGCACACATGCGTACAGACACACTCACATGCAAACACTCTACCAAGCATGCACACATGTACACACACACTCTACCAAGCACTCACACATGCAAGCACACACTCACATGCACAGTCTAGCAAGCATGCACATACGTACACACCCACACTCTACCAAGCACGCATATATGTGCACACACACACTCCGACACACACACACACACTCTACCAATCATGCACGCAAGTGCACACATACTCTACCAAGCACGCACACACGTGCATGCACACACACACTCACATGCATACACTCTACCAAGCCTGCAGATACATGCACGCACATTCTACCAAGCATGCACACACGTGCACACACACACACACGCACACCCTCTGCCAAGCACATACACACATGTACACACACTCGTACGCACACCCTCTATCAAGTACGCATACATGTGCACGCACACACACTCTACCAAGCATGCACACATGTGTACACTCCCACACCCTCTACCAAGCATGCACACCCTTGCACACATACACTCACATACACACTCTACCAAACACACAGACGCAACCAAACACTGCACACATTCTTTCAAGCACATGCACACACACTCACTCATGCACACACACTCTCACATTCGACCAAGTATGCACACACTCACACAACACGCTCTAACAAGCTTGCACACATGTGCACACGTGCACAATCTACCAACCATGCACATACACTCACACAATCTACCAACCATGCACATACACTCACACACTCTATCAAGCGCACACACACGTGCACACACACTCTACCAAGCATGCATACATGTGGTCTCACACACACACACTCTGCTAAGCACACACACACATGCACACATACACACTAAGCATGTACACATGTGCACACTCACTCAACCATACACACATATACACATGCATACATGTACACACCCACACTCAACCACATATGCCCACATGTGTGCACACAAACACACACACTTGCACGTGCATACACTCTACCAAGCACGCAGACACATGCACACACACTCTACCAAGACTGCACACATATGCACGCACACACACACTCGCATGCATACCCTCTAACAAACATGCACTGTCTAAGCTTAGATGTCTTTTTTTAATAAAACCATAAGATATCTTGGATATGTGACTTGAAAGTAGTTCTGGGATTTACATATCAATCAATCAAAACCTACACCCATTCTATAAGATGAAAGACATCAGAAATCTAGGTTTGTTCAATATATCGTGTTAGTTGCATGTCACTATAATCTTGTGTTATAAATTCTGTGTCTTATGATCTTGCCCCATTAGCTACTTGACGTAGGAGCAGTGCTCCAAAAGTCAGTACTTCCAAATAAATGTGATGGACTATAATCTAGTGTTGTGTGATTTTTAACAAAAAATGCATGGCATTACAAGAAGTTATCATTAAGGCTACAGGAACACTACCCCTTGCTCCAAGAGGAATTAAACTAAAAGTAGGGTGGTTATTCTTAATTTATGCAGGGTATTGGTGAGACCATGCTCTAAATACTTTGGATAGTTTTGATTGGCTTACTTAAGGAAGGATGTAAATATACTGGGGGTAGTTCAGAGGAGTGTAAGGCTGCACCCAAATTTTGATGCACTAATTGCAAATACATATCATATATATGTAGAGTGTGTGTGTGTGTATGTGTGTGTGTGTTTGAAACAGTGTACAGGAAAGGACTGATGGGCAAGCACATCGGTAGGCTGCTAGAATGATCAAGGAACATGGGGGAATCTGGCTTCAGCTTGGCTCAGAGATTTGAATTTCCCAGTGTCAAACTGGTGGCTAACACCCTTGACCACATTTGTGGATCCAACGATGATGCAGAGCCTGATGTGCAAATATTGTCCATTGCACGGAAAGCACACAACATTTGAATGCTGCAGTGACAGTTCAGACTAGGATGATGAAATCTCAGTTTTTGGCCATGCATATTTAAACTGTTGGCATTGTGGTTGTAAGTAACAGTGCTCAAATGGGGCTTCCATGGTCTCAACAGTCCAGCAAATATGCTCCAACATGGAATGAAGAGGCCCTGACAAAGGGTGATGCTATTGGTTCCTTGGAATACAGCTTTTTACACCCTCTCAGGACAGCATTCTTGCTTTTACCATTGCTTATCAGCCAGTATCCTTGCTGTTGTCTGCCAGCTTGCCACATAATGTGTTGCTGTTGCTCGTGATGTGATTCAGGTTGAAACTAGCCATCTCAGTCCAGAAAGCTACTCTAGGGTGTCCTATGCAGTCCCCTCCCACTGAAAGTCAGTAGCCTTCCAAGAGCTTTGTTTCTGCCATTAGTTTATTTAAAGGTTCTGCAAGATAGGCTAAAGAAAATGCACTAAACAGTTAAGTAATAGGTACTGAGTATTGGATAATTTGTCAAATAAAGTTGATATGGAATGATATTTTGGGTCCCAACACTTATATTAAAAAGGTCCTACTATCTGAAACAAATGGTCAGTTTTGGCACTTCCTGATTGATCTCTCAAAATACCAAATGACTGGTGACAATAGCACAGTAAGGCTACCAAATACATTTGGAGACATGAACACTGCAGTGAAAATTAATCTCACATTGTTTTAAGTTTCCCAAAGAAATCTTAATTTTTGTGTTAAAAGAAACCTAACGAATTACACAAAGCAGTACAACGAGCCTGAAATCCATTGATCAGACATATCTTACTTCTATTGATCATATTTTGTGTTAAATTTAATTCAATATTTTATGTCTGAGAGATATGTTCTTTCAGTTTTTTTTGTCTCCTTTAGTTGCTGGGATCAGTACATTGCAAGATCCCATATCATTTCCAGCACAGACCTTCAAGCTAACAAGAGTTCATTGTTCATCTTGTAGCCTGCTGTCCAAGATTACATTTCACGTAAGGTCATGTTTTGGTTCATAGGGAGTGTGAGCTTATCTGTTGAAGCAGACTTTTAAGTTGGATATGAGAAACAGTATGCTGCCTGAGCCGAAACTGTAATATCGTCAATCAACAAAACAAGCAGAACATTGAGCTAAATCAGCTGTGTACAAATTTCAGCCCATCGTGCTGAGGCTGCTCAGAGCTTTGGTTTAATCAACATCTTAACAGCTTTATTCTCAATTGTTCAAGTAGGTGCAGTGAAACATTGGTGCAGCAAATGGCCAAAAGGTTGATCTCTAGTATCAGAAAGAGGAATTATGAGAAAATATTAGAACTTAAGACTCTTGAACTTTCATGAGATGTCAATAGAAAGGAAACTTACAAAAACGAATAAGACAAAGCACAAACTGGAACTTAACACTGATATAAGGAATCCCTTTTCTCACAAAGAATGATTAATATCATAAATAGTCTTCTACATAATATGATGAATCCAAAAATTCTGTAATCAATTGAAGGTACTGAAATGCTAATGTTGGGAAAATATTGGCCTAGAATTTCTGATGGTCACATCATAGTTTCTGAGTTGTTCATGGGTCCCTGTGGAATCCCCGCTGTAGAAGATTCCAAGGGAATTGCCCAGGAAATTGAAAATTTCATGAGCAATTCCCCTCTTCCTGGAACCCTCCAAAAGTATCCATTTAAACTGGAGAATTCAGAATATTCAGCTGCAGTTAAGTGAACAATTACTCAGAAAAAGTTATAAAATTTAAAAACCCAGACTATCTCCTGCAAAAAAATTCAACTGACCCCCAATTGATCTTACATGCACACAATTACAGCTTTCTCAGATCCTTAATCCCAGATGTGACATCAGTCAGGCCAACAACCCAGGCATCACTCGACACCTTCTGACCACCACTCCCACTTGGACCTCCATCCAGGACTCGACACCCTCTAACTCCCACCCAGGACACAATATATTTCCATACCTCTGGGACCTGACATCCACTTCCCCATCCTACACCCCACACCAGACTCTACAACCCCACCCTTCAATACCTAAGACCTATCACCCATCACCAGCAAACGCTATACCCTTCCTTTTGCGCCACCCCCACCACCTCACTACCAGAACCACCACCCATAGCCACTGCCCCCAAGATTCAAGGTTCTCCAACATCAACCCTGCCCCAGCTCACCGAGGAGCTTCACATCCCAAGGTTTTCACCTCACCCCACCTGACACATATTCCACTGCTGGACCCGATATCCCCTCTAGATTAGAGTGATGCTGGAAAAGCACAGCAGGTCAGGCAGCATCCGAGAAGCAGGAAAATTGACGTTTTTGGCAAAAGCCCTTCATCAGGAATAGAGGCAGGGTGCCTCTTGACCTATCCAAAATATCCATTATTCCCTTGGCCTCCTTGTCACTTTGTGGCCTGTGATCCTACATATTTGGCACCCTCTTTGGACCATACGGCTCAGTACCCAGCTGGCCCCCTAACCTGACACAACTTATGTCCACTCAGCCTTTCCCTGACAAACCTGCACTACAAGCACCTGTTATATTTAAAATACAGCTTCTCATTTCTGAAGAAGCCCTGATTGGAATCTCTTATCGGTAGTGTGTAATTCTTTCTTTAACATAAAAAAGAGTGAAGTGCCAATCTGGGTGTGGCTGCCAGTCCTCACAAAAGTTCATTATATATATTCCAGTACATATATGGGAAGTGCTAGATGGACAAATGATATCCCACATCCGTACTTTTATCTTTGTGAAACAGTTAATTTTTGTACTGCCTTTAAAAAGTCAGCATCCTGTTCAATTTTCAGCAAAGTGAAGCCCATTTCCTCCCTAACAATTCACCCACTCTTAACATTCCCAAGTTTGACCCAATATTCACTGTGATTTATATTTTTAACTTTTACTTACTTCTCTGAAAAATAACATCTTATCTGGGCTGACACCAATTGTTACAGTTATCCCGAGTATGAAACTTTTTAAATAAGTTTTGTGGTTTACATATGAAAGAAGTGAAGCTATCATGGTCATTCTAACAGACGGGAGACTCAACAAACAATCAAGGTATATTTCAATGTATAATTTCAGTTACTTCACACTGTAAACTTTTTGCTATAAATTCTGTGTCTTACAATTGTGTCCTCCACAACCACCTGATGAAGGAGCGGCACTCCGAAAGGTAGTGTTTCCAATTAAACCTGTTGTGTGATTTTTAACTTTGTACACCCCAGTCTAACACCGGCATCTCCAAATCATGACTGTTCATATAAAAGCAGGTCAAAGGCTGGATAAGTGATTCCATAAGACATAGGAGCACAGGTAAGACTTTTGGTCCATCAAGTCTGTTCTGTCATTCAATGAGATCATGGATGGTCTGATAAGCCTCAACTCCATTTTACTACTCCACGGCCTTTAATTCATTACTGTTTTAAAATCTGTCTATGTCAGCAGTAAACATAACCAAAAAACCAGCCTCTTCAGACTTGTATAATTAAAAAATATCCACAAATCTATTACCCTCTGACAGGAGTTCCTCCTCATCTCTCTCCCAACTGGGCAACTCCTAACTCTGAGATTATGCCTTCTGCTCCTGGACTATTCCACAAGTGGAAACAATTTCATAGCATCCAACCTGAAGAGACTTGTATGATTCAATGAAGGTGCCTCACATTCTCAACTCAAAAGTGATCAACCTCATGAACCTTCATTGAATTCCCTTCAATGTCAGTATATCTTTCCGCAGACAAGGGAACCAAACTGTTCGTAGTATTCTAGACTATTCAAGGCTTTCCTATTTTTGGACTCCCTTCACTTTGACATAAAAGGCCAACAATCCATTTGCCTTCCCTATTACCTACTGAAATGGCATACAAAGTCTTGTGATTTATTCAAGAAGACTGCTCTGTGGTGGTGCTTCCTGCAGTCTTTCTCCATTTAAATAATTTTCAGCTCTAGTCTTTCTTCAAAAATATATGCTAAATTGGGCAAGGCATTTCCAAACAGAAAACACCACCAAAAGGAGAGAGAAAACAGGTTTACAGATAGATGGAGGCTGAAGCCCTGGAAAAATCTCATTGATATCTAAAAAACAGATGGTAGCCAGAAAGAGCACAGGAATACAGCAATCTGCATGCATTGTGTGAGTTCTTCAGTATGGTCATGACCACCTGTGGCCCAAGCACCCATGGACCTACCCTACTGAGAGTTGAGAGAGCTTGTTGCTATTAAGCACTTCAAGGAACTCCTCAACTGAAACTCAGCCCTCGTCATGAATGCTCTCAAACATGTCACACATCATGAAGCCCGCTGCAATCACAGCACAAACCCAAACCTAAATGTAGTTGCAAAGGTGATCTGACAGCTGAGAAACAACAAGGCCACTTGCACAGACACCCTGTCAAAATATTAAAATATATCAGAGAAGCCTTCTTGGCTCATTTTCAAGATTGGAGAGAACAACATTTGTGGTTACTGCAGAAGTATCTATTTGCTGTCCACCACAGGGAAGGTCATTGCAAAAATCTTGCAATATAGTAGAAGTGAAAGTGGTAGAAGCAATTGTAATAATGACTTACAAAATGGAACGAGTACATATTCAAACAAAAAGGTTTAAAGGGCTACAAGTAAATAGCAGAAAAACGGACTAACTAAATAACTCTTTCAAAGAGCTGGTTCAGAAATGATCAGATGTACAGCCTTTTTCTGCATGTAACACTTTATGGCCCTATTTTAAAAGCAAGAGTAGTTACAAAGCTAATGATCTAACAGTGCACCCGTAATAGCATTTTCTTCTTCCTGACTCTAAATTACTTCAAAAGGATAAATGACAATAATATGCAATCTAAACATCCAGTTATGGTCAAATGCAAGATTTAAATAATTGAGCCCAATGAAATACATTTTAAAGTATTTCTTGTTCGAACATTTCAATCTTCAATTCTAATGAGAAAGAGATATTCCAAACGGTAACAATAGCAAGGAGCAAAGACCTAATGGTGAGTGCAGTATTCATATTGTGTCTAGATATCATTAGTAGATTTAACAGATGCTATGATATTTACAGAAGAGGCTAAAGGCATCTCGTGACCCAACATCATCATTGCAATAAATTTTCTGCCTTGCTATTCTGTATCCAATACTCTCTAAGGCAATATAACTGGATTTCAGAATCCTTAGTGACACTAATTACATTGATGAAACAATATTCCTCTACATTCTTCTTGCTAATGATCTTAGGTTCTGAATAACATAGGTCAAGAGCAGTGAATAGCTCCTTTGAAAAACCATTGACAATTAGTTTAAATATCAATTTCTATTACATCATTGCATCTTTCCATTCCTTTACTCAGAGGTAGTTATATACGGGTCACAAAATAATTACCTTCAATATTATTTGAATTATTTTATTGAAAATATTATATTTTAAACTCATTGGTATTTTCAAAATAAATAGTCCAAGGATATGAGCAGCAAAGATATATAAATAAAGGCAAATTCTGATACCACAGAAATATAAAATACATAGCATCTGTTTATGGGTGCCGCAGGTTAATGTCTGGAACCAAAATCCATTCCTGACACATGGGAATACCTCTGATTCAATTCACATCAGGCATCATTTGGTGAAGGCATTGGAATGAGCATTGTGCATCTGCTGAAAGTATGCAAAATAGTCATCCCACAGCACCAATCGATGCATAACACTAAATTGAAGTCAACTTAGCTCCAGCTAACACTCATATATGCTGAAGACACATGCACACAAAGAGGACCCTTTTCTCAGCGTTAGCTAAAGAGATCGTCACCAACTTTTAATTAGTTCTAGTGGATTTCTAATGATTGTTACTACATTTCTTCTAAGCGCTTGGTGTTTCTAAACTCTTTTTTAATTCTTCTAAAGTCTACGTAAGTGGTTTAATCAGGTGCTGATGAATTTGGTCCAGATTTCAGCTAATGCAGACACCAGTTCTTCATTATATGGTTACGGTGGTAGTTTTGGGAATGGAGAATGAGGAGGATGAAACAACATATGCAGGACAAGCTGCTTGAAAAGGCAGAGGAGAGAAAAAGATTCCCAGCAAAAGATCATATTCATCTCCATTGTTCAGAGAACAGCTTTCCCTCCTGAACTTCAGCAAAGGACAATATGTTAGATGTCTGGGGTTTCGTAGGAATATCCTGTCTGAAATCTGCCTCCTGCAGCAACTTTAGAGAGGACAGAGGATCACATTGCAAGTGGCAGCAAAGGAGAACGAGGGAACAAACTTCAACATATTGGGCTTAATCCAGGCACGAGCTGTTATCAAAGACTCTGTTTTGAAAACAAGCTAACTATATTTTATTCTGCCTGGCTGTGGAACAGCAGTTGGAGATTGCATGGGGCTTCATTAACATTGAAGGCTTCCCCATGGTGTCTGATGTTACAGACTGCACAAATGTTGCTTTATAGTTCTCACATCAACTCGGAGCTATATCAGAAGCTAAAGGGATGCCAATCACTCAACAGTCAACTGGTGCATGACCAGAGGCAGCAAATTACGTAGACCAATGCCAAAATGAAGGCACAGTTGATGGCTTAATTCTGTGCCTTTGGCATTTCAGCCATCATCACAAGCCAAAGGGTGGCTACTGAGTTAATGGAGCTATCTATCAGCAACATGACCAATGATTCGAGTGGGAATTCTGTGCATGTACGGGCAGCACGCATACAACAAATGCCAAAGTGTCACATGAAATGTGATAGAGTAGATAATTGGCAAGATGAAATAATGCTCCCACTGCCTGAACCATTCTGAAAGAGTTCTGCTATATTTAGCAGAATGGGTGGAAAGATTTGCAGGTACGTGGCATGCTGCACAACCTTGTCATCAGGAAGGCAACAATCTTTCCATCAGGGAGATGGTGAGCAGTTGAAGAGCAGAAGAAAGCACAGACTAACAGAGAAGGACAATCGCGATACCTTTTTTGATTCTTGAACAATATTTCATTCAAATGCAATAACACTAAACATAACTCTAATTCCTACTCATAGTCATCCCATACCTTGTCTTTCCTTTGTTATAAAACCATAAGACATAGAAGCAGAAATTAGGTTATTCAGCCCATTGAGTCTGCCTCACCATTCAATCATGGCTGTTAAGTTTCATAGAACATAGAACAACACAGTGCAAAACAGGCCTTTCGGCCCTCTATGTTGCACCGACATTTGAACTAATCTAAGCCCAACCCCCTGCACTATCCCATTATCATCCATGTGCTTATCCAAGGATTGTTTAAATCTTCCTGATGTGGCCGAGTTAACTACATTGGCAGGTAGGGCATTCCACGCCCTTACCACTCTCTGAGTAAAGAACCTGCCTCTGACATCTGTCTTAAATCTATCACCCCTCAATTTGTAGCTATGCCCCCTCATACAAGCTTCATCCTAGGAAAAAGACTTTCACTGCCTACCCTATCTAATCCTCTGATCATCTTGTATGCCTCTATCAAATCCCCTCTTAGCCTTCTTCTTTCCAATGAGACCCATGTCTCCCAGCCTTTCCTCTTAAGATCTTCCCTCCACACCCAGCAACATCCTAGGAAATCTCCTGTGCAACTTTTCCAGTGCTTCTACATCCTTCCTGTAATGGGGTGACCAGAACTGTACACAATATTCCAAGTACGGTTGCACTAGCGTATTCTTTAGTTGCAGCATGACATTACGGTTCCGAAACTCAATCCCTCTACCAATAAAATCTAACACACCGTATGCCTTCTTAATAGCGCTATCAACCTGGGTGGCAACTTTCAGGGATCTATGCACATGGACTCCAAGATCCCCCTGCACATCCACACTACCAAGAATCTTTCTATTGACCCAGTATTCTGCCTTCCTGTTAATCTTCCCAAGGTGAATGACCTCACATATTCTTGCATTGCACTCCATTTGCCACCTCTCAGCCTAATTCTGCAGTTTATCATTTACATGTCAATTTATAAACATTGCTCATTTCCGCAGTAAGTTTTACAGATACCTTTGCCTGTCCTAGTGCTTTTGTATCGTTTGCATGGCTAAGCAAAAGCTGATTTTCAGTGGGACGGGGTGCAGGTAGCCTTGGGACATAACCTTGAGCTTGGCTTAGTGTGGCATTATGGCTAGGCAGAAGTGGGTACTGCAGATGCTGGATATTATAGTCAAGATTAGAGTGGTGCTGGAAAAGCACAGCAGGTCAGGCAGCATCTGAGGAGCAGGGAAATCTTTGGGCAAAAGTTCTTCATCAGGAATGCTGTGCTTTTCCAGCACCACTCTAATCATGGCACTATGGATGTAGATAGTACAATCTCACTGTGGCTGGTTGACAGCAACATGAAGGGGATTGGCTAAGCATGAGCGGGCAAATACTATCAGTCTGAGAAAGGGCAGCATGTTCACAATCTATGGCACCACTGCCATGGGGCAGTGCCTCACCAATCCTCGTGCTCTGTTACAGAAGAGATTGCTGGACTACTGCAACAACAATAAGTTTATACTCCTATCTGAAAGCACAATGCCAGCAGGCTGAGCTTGGATGACAGAAGCCCAAGCTTCCACTAATGCATCAAGATATTGAATGATTTCTATTTCTGCAGTGGTGGAGGCCAAGACATAGGTTACATCAGACAGTTTTTTTTCGATAAAGTTATCTTTACAAGCATGCTAATGAATTTGAATACCACTTCCATAGAGGAATGGCAAACTCATGCTTTGTGCAAAACTCTTTTGTAGGCTTGTACAGCATTGAAGACTTCCGTCTGGCTTGGCTGCAGATCACTTATGTCATTACTGCAGATCTTATCTCCAAGTTCTCCTTTAAATTATGCACAATTTCAATATTTCAGATAGTGGCTATGAGTGAGAGATTGGGTGATGATTTTTCCACCCATTGCTCTTCTACAGCTGCCTGGCTAAGTCACAATCTCTGAGTATTTGAATTGAGTTAGGTGCAAAGTTAGGCTCGCATGAGAGTATGGGGGAATAAAGTTAGAGTTTGCATATTTAAATCATCTGCACCTCCTATTTCAGAAGAGACTTTGGGAAGAAGGAGAAGTGGGACATGAACAAAAGGGGTTATGATGAGGATGGCATCATATATCACTTCTGATTCTTGCTGGCAACAGCCTCACATTTGAACCCAGGCTGCCTGACTCAAAGGTAGGGTCACTACCACTAACACAAGAGCCCCAGCATCCTCAGCAATGGTCACTGCAATAATAAGGAACACCTGCTGACTTGATTGTGCACCAATTCATCATGCAAAAGAGATCAGTCTGTTTGTGTGTGCTTGCATGATGCAGTTATTATGGAAAAATATCTGGTAATGTTTAAAAACTAAGAGATGCACACATAAACTTGAAACAGATGTTTTCAGCTGAGGTAAGCCACTGGCCCTCTGAAGAGCACCCCACCTTATCCCCATAACTCCATATTTACTATGAATCCATTGACCTTTCACATCCCTGGACACTATGGGGCAATTTAGCTTGTCCAAATCAATCTAAACTGCACATCTTTGGACTGTGGGAGGAAACCAGAGCACCTGGTGGAAACCCACAGACACAGGGAGAATGTGCAAACTCCACACAGACAGTGGTCCAAGGATGGAATCAAACCTGGATTCCTGATGCTGTGACACAGCAGTGTTAACCGCAGAGCCAGCATGCCACATTTGCTGGGATGTAACATTTAAAGATACATTCATTGTCCTGGTCAACTGTTGTGAAGCCACTGACTTTTTATTGCACTATATTCAGTTGCTTGTGTTGGGTTTCTTGCACTAACTGCTCCTACTATACATTCCCAATGTCTTCTGATATGAAAGACGTCCTATGGGTTGAACACACCTATGTTCCTCTGCACCTCCTTAGCCAAGGCCTTCAATGTTGGAAAATATTGGAGCCTGCATTTTTTGAGTATGTCATTTTTCTGTTTTACCCAAGTCAGAATCAGTTGTGAAATGACTTCCAGCTCCTGCTATAGCAACAATGCATATTCTCTTTAAGAGCAGCAGATTGGTTTTAAACAGTGCAGTTTAGCTTCTCACAATTTTGGCCCCCATGCTGAGGAGTACAGGCATTCAACAGTATGGTTAATGCTAGGTGCATGCTGCAAGCATATTATTAAACAGGCAGTTGATATGCTGCCCACATTAGTAGAAATGGTTGCTGGTTAATCCCATATCTTAATTCTCATGTCTGAGTTTAGGGTGTATCGAATTCAGCTCTCTGCAGCAGTAAGTAGCCTGACTCTGTTCAGGCCCTCTATTGTTAAATTGCTTTTAGTACAATTTGAAAGGCTAAGGGTTGAACTTACAGTAAGAAAATCTAGGATTCAACTAATCTGAGTTAAGCAGGCTCTTAAGAATTTTAGCAAATGTATACAGCATAAATTACCTTGTAAGAGATTTGCCCTCATTAGCTCAAAACTAACTGATGTTTACAAATATGATGAAAAAAGAGAATAACTTACACATCTTTGGTTGATGCCTTAAATGAATCCAAAAGCCCAAAGTACACCATTATATTTCTAACTTTTGACTTACTATGTAAAATCTAAATTAAGAGGCAAAACTAGCCACAACATTCCTTTCCTCAAAAGAACATTTGAAATTACATGGAGGGCAGTCCTTATGCAAGTAAATGACTAATAAACTATATATACATTTATATATATTTCTTTGACATTATGAAACTCTGGTCCCTGTGAAAAGTAAAATACCAGCTAATTGCCTATAATGACCTTTAATTAGGCTAAATGAATTTCATAAATAAAAGAACAACATCAATGTCAAAAATGTCCACTGGGGTTGGTGTTCCATCTTTTGAACATGATTCTCCTTTTGTAGCATAGCAACGGGCTGTTTCTTCATACTTGATGTTATTAATTAATCTTTGTAAATGTAAAATCATGAATATTCGAAGGAAGAGTGTAAAACACAGAATAAATTATGTACTCAGTCTGCTTAGTCTTTTATTTCATGTGGGATTTAAAACACAGGTTTCAAAAAGAGTAATTTAATTATCTTCGTTAAAATCATGTCATGAATATTCAGAAGCAGGATTACAAAAAGTACAATACTATTATAGAACTTTTCGCAAAAATGCTAATCTTGTCAATCAGCTTTAGTGCTATCAAATAGAAATAATGCAGTTGGTCCTGAGAGGTTCAGAAGTTCAATAAAAGAGGATGAAATCCTGAAGGCTTAAAATGTCCATTTTTCATATTGAAAAGACTTTGAACAAAACATTCTGAACAAGCTGCAAGGAATTGCTTAAACTCTTGCGAAAAACCTGCCATTACACTCCACAAGAGTTCATGTACTATCACCACACATCTAATATTTTTTCACAGCTGGTGTCTGATGAGGCCATTTTCCAGTCATGCATTTATCATTGGATTTGAAACAATGTGTTTAGTTCCACTGTTGTCATGAATACTAATACATCAAGGTTTCTGAGCGACCCAGGATCAGGTGACAAATACTACAGATTCATTTGTTGGTAAGAATATACATTATAGTGATCAACTCTAATGCCATTTGGAGTCTAAATGCTTAGAGCTATGCCTTGGGGGTGTTGGGAGTTTTAACAAATGTCTTCATACAATGGTGCGTGGGCAGTTCAAATCACAGGTGATTTGGTACAATACTATTAAAGTGAACTAACTTATGTAGATTGCAAAAGTCAGCAAGCTTCATTAAGCAACTTAACCGAACTGTAGCTGTACCTTTGCAAGTTAACTGTCAAGATAAGACTGTGCATAATAATCATTCCCCAAATTCTTTGCCTTACATAAAAAATACTATACATCTGTAAAATGTATCAGTAAAAGAAGTTTCATTTTGCATTCATCTTCTTTGGGAGAGAACGATGTGCCATTTATAATGGCATTGTGCCATAAAAGATTCAGTACAGTTCTTTTCAAATCCAGTTTTTAATTTTAGAAATAAAAAAAAATTGCAAGAGACTTAGAATAGAGAGTCAGAAAAGCACCACAAAACCTTCAAGATTCCACATCGGCAGAGTAAATGCAGACCTTTCACTCAAGCCACAGTGGTAGCATGTTCAGAAGTGAACAAGTACACATCTCAAACTACTTGAGCACTGCATAAAGCTTCCATTTTGTGATTTCATGCATGTAATAGTCACTCGCATTTTAATACTCAGTAATGTCTCCAAGCATAGGATAGTTCATGCAGTCTGTAGAGGAGGAATAGCTGGCATTTTGACAAATTTAAAGAGTTGCTGCATTGCCTTAAAGTTCATCGACAATTCTAATAACACAAATTAGTAGTGACCAAAGTTACACACAGCATTAAAGGGGATGTCTAGAATCCCACCAGTGTCCAGAAAATAAGGAAGACTTGGAAAGAGGTGATCAATGTGGTGAATGTTTATGGAGAGGCTATCAGCATAGATTACATCAAGCTTCACAGATTAAGAAAACTTTGAATGATACAATATTCATAAAAGTGTGAACTACAATATTTTGTTATTGTTATAATAAGATATCTTCACTTATCTCAACTTTCACAGAATCATAGAACGATACATAACCGAAGGAAGCTGTTGGATTCATACTACAAATTTAGCATCAATACCAATATATATATATAGAATGTAAATCATCCCAATACTACAGCTAACTTAAAACTGCAGGAGACCAAAAGTATGGCCAGGGTGACTCATTTCCCTTTATTTCAGCATTGTCAGGCACTGAATCTGATCTCATTTTAATATTATTGGTTCAAAACTAAAAAAAACGTCATTCTTGCAGCTATCTTAATCAAGATTCTACTAAGCACACCTACAGCACAAAAGATGTTTGAACGGCAAAATGTATGATAAGTGACTTACACCATTAATCATGTGACTACATATTTTCCTGGCACTTACTGCACTAAGCCAGTTACTGCACTGTTAATTTTGCTAAAACCTTGGAACATAATTATCAAAGTTCTGAAATTATGAAAATCAGTGGTAATCATGCATATAGGCCTGTTTTCAGACCACTGTCACTCAGACTGAAATTTCAATAGTGCTGGATGCTGAGCACAAGTGTGATTTATTAACTATCAATTCATTTGAATTGCATTTAAATAACATATTAATTTTTATATCAGGTCATACCAGGAGTTACACATATGGTACAATGTAAAATAATTTCAATATCTATGCATTATATTTTGAAGTGAGTACAAAGTATACAGTTGCTAAATTATTTACTACTATGTACAAAGTTATACCAACTGATTTATGTTGTATGTACTAATCAAATCTAAAGAGCAATTGTATTTTACTTAAAACAGATTGTATCCATTTAGTTATATCAACTAATATTTAGAATGCCATCCTAAATATGTCCACAAAACATAGTATTTTTATTTAAGTGGATTTGATTTATTATTGTCACATGACTGAAGTCCAATGAATGGTTTTCTTTTGTGAACAGTACAAATAGCCTATTGCAAATAAGGACAGGAGGTTATAGGGTGCTTTGACAGAGTGAGACACACAAAGTTAAAATTGCGCAGAAGGTGCACAAAAGCAAGGTCAACATTAGATTTGAAATTAGAGAAGTCCATTCAGCAGTCTGAGAACAGGAAAGAAGCTGTTCTTAAAACTGTTGCTGCATATGCACAAGCTTCTATATCTTCTACCTGACAGGAGAGGTTGGAAGAGAAATATTACCAGGGTGAGGGGGGTCTTTGATGAAGTTGGCAGCCTTTCCGAGGTAACGAGAAGTGTAAATAGAGTCCATGGATGGGAGGTTGGATTCTGTGATCATCTGGGCTGTGCACACAACCTCTGTAGTTTCTTATAATACTGGGCACAGCAGTTCCTGTGAAGTTCAAGCCATTAAGCACCCAGAAAGTACACTTTCTATGGTGCATCTGTAAAAGTTGGTGAGGATCCTTATTTCTTAAGCCTCCTGAGGAAGAAGAAGCGTTATTGTGCCTTCTTGACTGTCACATCTAAGTGGGAGGTCCAGGACAGATTGTTGGTTATCATCACTCCTCAGAACTTGCTGCTCTTGACCCTCACCACCTCAGCTCCACTGATGTAGACAGGGCATGTTCTCCTCCTTTCTTCCAGAAGTTAATGATTAGTTCTTTTGTTTTGCACCATGACACCAAGCACTCTATCTCCTTCCTAGATGATGACTCATCATTGATAATTTGCCAACATTGGTGGTGTCGCCAGCAAAAGTTGTAGATGGCACTCATCTGAAATTTGGCTACGCAGTCGAGGTGCACTTGGAGTACAGTAGGGGGCTGAGTACACGTTCTTGCAGGGCTGCCAGTGTTGAGGATTATTGTGGAGAAAGTGCTGTTTTATAACTTCACTGATTGCGGTCTGTGGATCAGGAAGCTGAGGATCCAGTTGTAGATGGCAGACCCAAGATCTAGGTCTTGTAGTTTTGAGATTAGTCTGTAGGAATTAAGATGTTGAAGGCGGAGCTATACTTGATGAGTAGGAGCCTATGTAGGTGTCCTTGTTATTAGGGATGAGTGTACGGCTCGGGAAATGGTGTCTGCTGTGGATCTGTTTCACCGGTAGGCAAATTACAAGGGATCAAAGCAGGCTAGAAAGTGAGAGTTGATGGCCAACCTCTCAAAGCACTTCATGATTATGGAGATCAGAGTCAATGGGCTGTAATTGTTCAGGCACATTGCATGTGTTTTCTTTGGTAATGGGATAATGCTCTTGACCCTCACCACCTCATCTCCATTGACATATGTGGGGCATGTCCTCTTCCTTTCTTCCTGAAGTTAAGGTGAAGCAGGTGGAGATTTCAGATTGTAGCAAGGAGAGATTAAAGATGTCAGCAAATTCTTTCATCAGCTGATTGGCACAGGATCTGAGTGCATGGCCAGGGACGACATCAAGGCCAGTCGCTTTCCTCAGTTTACGCTCAAGAACACTGATCTGACATCTGCAGCGGTGACAGAGGGAGCAAGTGTTTCCGTGGCTGTTGGAGTAGGTGACACCACGCCACTGAGCATTGAACTAAGCATCGAAAGCATTGTGCAATGTGCTCATATCCATTATTTTGTACTGCTTCATTTTGTATCCCATTATGTTGTTCAGGTCTTGCCACAGGTGCCGGGTGTCCATGTGGTTAGTTTGAGCCTTTAACTTGGTCCGGTACTGCCTCTTGATATCTCTAATCACTTTGTAGAGGTGTATCTGGATATTATGCAGAGGTCTTGGTGACCTGATTTAAATGCCGCATGCCTGGTCTTCAGTAGGTGGTGGATTTGTGGTTCATCTGTTACGAAGTTGAAAGCATTGATGTTTACTTGAAAATAGAAAGTGTTTTCTGAATATTGAAGTAAACTGAAAGTGCAAGCTCAGCTGCCCAAATGGAAAGGCTGGGAGACAGGCTGTTCCAAAATAGATACATGTAAAATCAGCTGTTAAAAGGATACCTGAGTTTCGGTTGCTGTTTTAACAACAATTCAAATTTAACCAACTAGTTTAAATTATGCCCAGAATACAAAAACCCAATCACGTTTGAATTTATCGTTTTGACAATATCGGATCAATGACGGGGAATAATGTTGTGGGGGTATAAAATGCGGGCATTTTGAAATTTGATCAGAGAGCAACTACCATCAACCAGCACAACTGCTATAGAGCCAGAAAGCTAACTGCCCATCCAAGATTTTTCATTCAAAGCAATTTGAAGAGACTCTCTATTAAAAAGATACCTTTTCGTGTAAAATGTATGCACAGTAAAAAGAAAGAATACCCAGGGAGATCAGCAGACAGAAGTTTGAAGATAGCAGAGAAAACAGAGAGTGTGTGGACTTGAGATTAAGTTAATGTAATTTTTAATAAGTATGTTATTAGAACAGCATTTTTATAGAGTTGTGGTCAGATAGTAAATAGTTAAGAAAAAGGGAGCTTGCATTTGTGAATAGTTTTTGTTTAGGGTTCACACTATTAGAGTCAGGAAAATAAATTGTTATTTCTCTTTAAATATTGGAAATTTAGAGCTCTCCGTCACTTCGCTCACACTTTAACAGGTTACCAGGCGAGGCCAGCTTTTCTGGGTGCTTGGTTTCAATTAACAGAGGGGTTTGACCTCTGTGTCATAACACATCTGAGGTTTCTGGTTGGGGAACACACAAATAGACTTCTTTGGCACGCAATCCTCTGCGCATTTGCTAATGAAGTCCATGATGGCGCTGGAACTCGTCAAAGTTGCCTTCTGAATTCTTGAATCCAATTCACTGATTCCAAGAAGTCCCAGAGAAGCTCTGGTGCTGCCTCAGACCAGCATTGTACTACTTTCTGTGAAGGATTCCTCTCATTTCAACTTCAGCTTTAAGCTCCGAGGAGGAACACAGTATCGTGATCTAATTTTCCGAGATGTGGATGGGATATGGAATGGTTGGCATCAATGATGGTTGTGTAGCAGTGGTCAAGAATGTTCAGTCTTTTGGCGGGGCAGGAGAAATGTTGGTGGTATTTTGGTAGCCCCGTCTTGAGCCATTCCCCAGCCTTTTCATTTTATTGCCAAATTAATGATAGAAAATTATTTTTTAGATTCTTAATTTTATCACAAAGGTTCCAAAATAACACTTAAATTTAATGGTCATCAATTATGTCACTTCTGATTTGAGTTTATTTTCTCTATGGAGTATTTTAATTGGAAAACTACTCAAACAAAAAGTAAGTTACCAACCACAAGGTTTAAAGGAGATTTGACAATAGTGTTTAAAATCATATGGAGACCAGACATAGCACATAGGAAGAAACTATTTATCTGACAACAACGTTGACAACTTTATTTAAGGAGATTGGCAAAAGAACCACTGGAGACATGGTCATAAACATTTTTTGAATAGAAAATGGTTAGAATCTGGAATGGGAGACATTGGTCCATGAAAAGAAATCCAAACAATGGAAAAAGTGCAGGGGGATTGGACCTGCTGAGTTGCTCTTGCTGAGAGCTGACAAGAAAACAACAGGCTGAAAGATCTCTTTCTGTGTTATCACCGTTTGATGTTTTTATGGCTATAAGAAAACCTGGACCAGTGTGAATGTATCATGAAATTACAGTTCAAGTCACGTACGTCAACATCCCCTCTGCTCTCGCAACTGGATTTTACAAATGCCCTGAAATTGAAAACGATAAACTAACCGTTACTCTAACATTCTTTACATAATTCTATTTCCTATTTCATACACTTGTGTTGCTCATTTGTTTGCTTAAAACACATACATTTGCATTTATCTACATTAAACTCTATTTTACATTTCCTCTCAATTGTTTTTTTCTAAAAATTACAAATTGCATCCTCAATCCCTATTCAACATATTCTAAAATGCCAGATTTCTTGCACTGCCAATTAGGACACAGTAATTTAAAAAAACAGGTACCAATTTCCTTCCATACAAAAAGAAATTGTTATTTGCATAAGACAATTTCACCTCAACTCTGTATTTTATACTACAGATTCTATAAAGTTTACAGTAATTGTAGAAAATATATTCAGTGAGGAAAGCAAGCAAACAGCATATTTCTTAAAAGGTGAAGGGTGGCCTGTATTTAAAAATGATGCAATGACAGAGGGTTATGATCTCATTAGAGACCAGTAACGATTTTATTTTTAGGTGTTAATCCAAGAATTCAGGTACTTTGTAAACTAATACAATTACAAGTTCCATTCTTTCAAAACAATAAAGAATTTGACCATACACAAATGGAGGTAGGTAAATACTAATAACAACTATCTGTCTTGAATAGTCACATTAAAGCTATGAAAAGCAAAATCACTACAATCACTTCTATCATAAACTAAGCTTACTCAAATTTATTTATTCTATTCACCCATTTTCAAAAAAGAACCCAAAGAAACTCAAGTCAGATATTTAACAAAATTATAAAATTAACCACTTGGCTTTGAGTACTATTCTAAGGGTTTGTATATGGACCAAGATTTCTTAGGTTCTTCACTTGATTCTGGCAAAATGATGTCTTCAATCTTCCTTCAATCATCCCATAGTTATGGAATCCCAGATCAACTCAAGCATCACTAGTGTCTTAAGTAAAGCCAGTTCATGGCAGAACTATTCAGATTATAATGTTGTTTAACTCTGAAGTCTTGTATCTATGAGTAAGTAAAATTCACTTTCTCTTCTGAGTTTGGCTTGCAAACAAGTGCATCTCACTGTTCGCGGAGTCTTTCACTTCTGTTTTCTGTTCTGCACATAGGATATCAACCGAATTCTGCTAAAACGAGATGTGCGAGCAGAAAAGCACACACAGAATTTTCTCCCACTTACAGTTAACTCCTTGTTGACCCTATGCATTACTAGTGATTATCTTCCAAGTGACATGATTACATGATGAAGTACTAGAAGTATTTTTTTAATAAATGAAATCAACCTTCAGCGAAACTTAGTTCTCCAAAGAATCAGCACCACTAATAAAGGTAGGTTTTTTCCTCAAAGCACATAGACAATCACAAGACTAGAAAGATTCATTTAACACACAGGAAACTACACAGCTCTTCAGCTCACAAATGTTTTCACGTGTAATGTCTGATAAGGAATAAACAAGACCAATATAATGGCTTCACATAAAAATAGGATAAGGCAGTAATTCCATTACTTTTCCTGCCAGTTTTAATTAGAATTAATAATGGAATGGAGGGAGGAAATTTGGCACAGGTCCATTATGCTTCATTTTTGCCCATTTTCATCCAGGGGTCACTTTCAGTTGAATTTATAGCAACAGCGACAGGGTTGATGGTGGGTTTAAAATCTGGAGATAATAGACACATGCTTGAGCACCATCTCAATACCTGGCAATTAGCTATCATGTGTTGGAGCTTTCATACATTCAAGAGCCATGATCCTGCCTCCAAGAGTTAAGACACAACTAGAGGAGCAGTAGCTCTTCACTGGCAGCAGCGACATCAGAAACAGTGGCCACCGCTGGCATTATTTCCAGCTCAGACCAGCAATGATGGAGGTGACATTGAAACCGAGGTATGTGAATCAGACCTGCAGGTGCTAGTCATAGAACGTAGAACACAGAACATTACAGCACAAGGACAGGCCCTTCGGCCCTCAATGATGCACTGACCTGTGGAACCAATCTGAAGCCCATCAATCCTACAGTATACCATTTTCATCCATATATTTATCCAATGACCATTTAAATGCCCTTAAAGTTGGCGAGTCTACTATTGTTGCAGGCAGTGCGTTCCACGCCCCTACTACTCTTTGAATAAAGAAACTACCTCTGATGTCTGTCCTACAACTATCACCCCTAAATTTAAAGCTATGTCCCCTCATGATAGCCATCACCATCAGAGGAAAAAGGCTGTCCACCCTATCAAACCCTCTGATTATCCTGTATGCCTCAATTAAGTCACCTCTTAACCTTCTGATCTCTAAGGAAGGCAGCCTCAAGTCCCTCAGCCTTTCCTCAAAAGACCTTCCCTTCATACCAGGCAACATCCCAGTAAATCTCCTCTGAACCCTTCCAAAGCTTACACATCCTTCCTATAATGCGGTGACCAGAACTGCACACAATACCCCAAGTGCAGCTGCACCAGAGTTTGGTCCAGCTGCAACATGGCCTCATGGTTCCGAAACTCAATCCATGTACAATAAAAGCTAACACACCATATGCCTTCTTAACAACCCTATCTACTTGGGTGGCAACTTTCCGGAATCTATGTACATGGACACCGAGATCTCTCTGCTCATCCACGCTACCAAGAATCTTACCATTAGCCCAGTACTCCTTATTCCTGTTGATCTTTCCGAAGTGAATCACCGCACACTTTTCCACATTAAACTCTATTTGCCATCTCTCAGCCCAGCTCTGCAGCTTATCTATGTCCCTCTGTTTATTGCAACATGGTTCAGCATGATTAACAACTCCACCGACCTCAGTGTCATCCGCAAATATACTAACCCAACCTTTTATGCCCTCATTCAGATCATTTATAAAGATGACAAACAGCAGTGGCCCCAAAACAAATCCTTGCAGTACACCACTAGCAACTGAACTCCAGGATGAACATTTCCCATCAAACACCACACTCTGTCATCTTTCAGCTAGCCAACTTCTGATCCAAACCACTAAATCACCCTCAATCCCTTGCCTCCATATGTTGTGAAATAGCCTACTGTGGGGCGCTTTATCAAATGCCTTACTGAAATCAATATACACCACATCGACCATTTTAGCCTCATCCACCTGTTTGGTCACCACCTCAAAGGCCTTAATAAGGTTTATGAGGTACGACCTATCCTTCACAAAACCGTGTTGACTATCCTTAATCAGCTTGTTCCTCTCTAGATGATTATAAATCCTATCTCTTGTAACCTTTTCCAACACTTTATGCAGAACTGATAAATTAAAATGCATTTATTTCAATGCAAGGGGCCTAACGGGGAAGGCAGATGAGCTCAGAGCAGGGTTAGGAACATGGGGCTGGGATATCATAGCAATTACAGAAACATGCTGAGGGATGGACAGGACTGGCAGCTTAATGTTCCAGGATACAAATGCTACAGGAAGCATAGAAACTGAGGGATAAGAGGAGGGGGAGTGGCATTTTTGATAAGGGATAGCATTACAGCTGTGCTGAGGGAGTCTATTCCCAGAAATACATACAGGGAAGTTATTTGGGTTGAACTGAGAACTAAGAAAGGGATGATCACCTTATTGGCATTTAATTTTATAGACCCTCTCATAGTCAGCAGGAAATAGAGAAACAGATTTGTAAGGAGATTTCAATTATCTGTAAGAATAAGAGGGTGGTTATGGTAGAGGATTTTAACTTTCCAAACATAGACTGGGACTGCCATTGTATTAAGGGTTTAGATGGAGAGGAATTTGTTGGGTGTGTATAAGAAAATTTTCTTATTCAATATGTGTATGTACTGACTAGAGAAGGTTCAAATTCGACCGACTCTTGGGAAATAAGGCAGGGCGGATGACTGAGATGTCAGTGGGGGAGCACTTTAGGACCAGCGACCATAATTCTGTCAGTTTTAAAATAGTTATGGAAAAGGATAAACTAGACCTAAAAGTTGACGTTCTAAATTGGAGGAAGACTAATTTTAATGGTATTAGGCAAGAGCTTTCAAAAGCTGATTGGGGGCAGATGTTTGCAGGTAAAGGGAAGGCTGGAAAATGGGAAGCTTTCACAAATGAGATAGAGTCCAAAGATAACAGTATAAAGGCAGTAGGAGTATACTAAAGAAGGAAATCAGGAGGGCAAAAAGGGAACATGAGATAGTTTTGGCAAATGGAGTTAAGGAGAATCCAAAGGGTTTTTAAAAATACATTAAGGACAAAAAGGTAACTAGGGAGAGAATCAGGCCCCTCAAAGATCAGCTAGGCAGCATTTGTGTGAAGCAACTGGAGATGAGGGAGATATTAAAAATGAGTATTTTGTATCAGTGTTTACTGTGGAAAAGGACATGGAAGATATAGAAGGTAGGGAAATAGATGAAAAATGTCCACATTACAGAGAAGAAAGTGCTAGATGTCTTGAAACACATAAAAGTGGATAAATCTGCAGGACCTGATCTGGTGTGACCAAGAGCTCTGTGGGAAGTGAAGGAAGTGATTGCTGGGCCTCTTGCTGAGATATTTGCATCATCGATGACACAGGTGAGGTGCCAGAAGACTGGAGGTTGGCTAATGTGGTGCCACTGTTTAAGAAGGGTGGTAAGGATAAGCCAGGGAAGTATAGACCAGTGACCCTGACATCGCTGGTGGGCAGGTTGTTGGAGAGAATCCTGAGGGACAGGATGTACATGTATTTGGAAAGGCAAGGACTGATTAGGGATAGTCAACGTGAGAAATCATTTCTCACAAACTTGATAGAGTTTGTTGACAAAATAACAAAGAGGATTGATGAAGGCAGAGCGGTGGACAGAATCTATATGGACTTCAGTAAGGCGTTCGACAAGGTTCCCAATGGGAGATAGGTTAGCAAGTTTAGATCTCACGGAATACAAGGAGAACCCGTGATTTGGATACAGAACTGGCTGAATTGCAGAAGACAAAGGGTGTTGGTGGAGGGTTGTTTTTCAGACTGGAGGCCTGTGACCAGTGGAAGGCCAAAAGGATCGGTGCTGGATCCACCACTTTTCATCATTTATATAAATGATTTGGATGTGAGCATAAGAGGTACAGTTAGTAAATTTGCAGATGACACCAAAATTGGAGGTGTAGTGGACAGCGAAGAAGGTTACCCCAAATTACAACGGGATCTTGATCAGATGGGCCAATGGCTGAGAAGTGGCAGATGGAGTTTAATTCAGATAATTGTGAGGTGCTGCATTTTGGGAAAGCAAAATCTTAGCAGGACTTATACACTTAATGGTAAGGTCCTAGGGAGTGTTGCTGAACAAAGTGACCTTGGAGTGCAGGTTCATAGCTCCTTGAAAGTGGAGCCGCAGGAAGGTAGGATAGTGAAGAAGACGTTTGGTATGTTTTCCTTTATTGGTCAGAGTATTAAGTACAGGAGGTGGGAGTTATTGCAGCTGTGCAGGACATTGGTTAAGCCACTTTTGGAATATTGCGTGCAATTCTGGTCTCCTTCCTATCAGAAGGATGTTGTGAAGCTTGAAAGGGTTCAGAAAAGATTTACAAGGATGTTGCCAGGACTGGAGGATTTGAGCTATAGGGAGAGGCTGAATAGGCTGGGGCTGCTTTTCCTGGACAGTCAGAGGCTGAGGGGTGACCTTATAGAGGTTTATAAAATCATGAGAGGCATGGATAGGATAAATAGACAAAGTCTCTTCCCTGGGGTGAGGGAGTCCAGAACCAGAGGGCATAAGTTTAGGGTGAGAGGAGAAAGATATAAAAGAGACCTAAGGGGCAACTTTTTCATTTAGAGGGTGATACGTGTATGGAATGAGCTGTCAGAGGAAGTGTTGGAGGCTAGTACAGCTGCAACATTTAAAAGGCATCTGGATGGGTATTTGAATAGGAAGCGTTTGAAGGGATATAGGCTGGGTGTTGGCAGGTGGAACTAGATTGGTTGGGATATCTGGTCGGCATAGGCATATCTACTGCCTCACAGAAATTATTTTAGCTGCTAACTGAACTATAAAGAAGACCATACCAACTCCGTATACCTCCTCCAATAATTTGTTGTGGCGATTACCTACTTAATAAGACGATTCCTGCAAATCTATATCAAAATATCCTGTTAAACCTCTACCATGACGATAAACATTTCTACAAATTGGATCCTTCATATGCCACAAAATGAATTGCCAAAATAAGAACTGCTGTTTATTACATTCAGAATTTATGATTTTAGCTGTTAAGAATCTTACTGACATTTTTAAAAAAAATTATTGTACTTCTTTTGTTTAACCAGTTGAAGCTACTATTAATCATGATAGTCAGTGTTCTGAAATAGGAATCACAGATCTGTTGTCCTCTTCAGAACTCTGCTGCAGTCAGTCAGTTGTTTTAGTTTACTCTTAAACACACATCTATTGTCACGTGCAATTTTAATGGCAAAACATGTCATTCACGATATATTCCTGACCCAGTTTTGAAATAAGGTAAATTTTCCACTTCAATGGAGATCTGCTGTTATGAAACTTCTCCTTTTTTCCTTCCACTTGGGACTACCTCTGGAGACACAGAAGTATACAAGTATATGCTACTATGCTACTACGCTACTATCAAATCATGCAAAATCTTCTTATGGGAAGAATCAACATGGCAGGTCCCAGTGGGGTTCTGAAGATAGTCCTGACAATAGAATTTTTCTTACAGATTGCTGAAATACTTTGTATGAAGGTTATTCCTACCAAAGCATTTTCACTTCAAAGATGAAACTCACGACTGTGAAGTAACTCACAACTGTAAAGTATCAGAGACAAAAGGATTCATGTAAACCAGGTAACTGCTAGTCTAATTGGAGGTGATCAGTCATATTCATATAATCATTGAAATGTAACTGTGCCATTTTATACTTTCCTATTAATGCTCTTTCAATATACAACTATCTAAATCATTCTAATTTTATTAGGCTGTCTTCTCTGTAAAAGTAGATTGCTAATCAAGACACAGCCTATGACAGCTGACTATTTAAATTTCATCAGTGCAGAATCTTTGAACCAAATTCTGAAAAACGTTATTAATATATTCTCATAAATGTTATTCAATCTGCAGAATCACAATATATTTTAGATTAGATTCCCTGCAGTGTGGAAACAGGCCCTTCGGCCCAACAAGTCCATACCGACACTCTAAAGAATAACCCACCCAGACCCACTTCCCCTCTGACTAATGCAACTCAGCAATTTAGCATGGCTAATTCACCTGGTCTGTATATCTTTGGACTGTGGGACGAAACCAGAGCACCCAGAGGAAGCCCATGCAGACACGGGGAGAATGTGCAAACTCCCCACACACAGTTGCCCGAGGCTGGAATCGAATCTGGGCCACCGTGCCACCATGAATAAGATTAAACCAGCATTGCCCATGCCCACCACAGGGGTGATGATGGGCTGATTTTTATACTCAGTTCAGCAAAATTGGACCATTTTCTGATGTTGTGGTCCTGACTTCTAAGAGTCAGTCAACTAATCCCTATTTTCATTCTCCGGGTATTGCATGCACTTTGGATTCAGGGCCACTACGTCCAGAGGCAAGACTGAGGTGACAACTGAGAGAGGCAGTTGGCGAACCCAACAGATTAGAAAGCCTGCCATTGTTTTTTGGGGTCATTGATCCAGTTCAATTCATGATTGCTCGACTCTCTAGCTTTAATATCTCAGCTCCCTTATCCTCCCATTCATCCCACATCCCTCCTCAATGTTTCTACTTTCTCAATGCCCACAAGTATCCTCCATGTACAGAATCAATGAGTCATATTATACCACAGGGAGGTTTTTCAAATGTCCCTAAAACTGACAAAGTAAGTTAACAGGCTTTGAGAATCCACTTTAATGAAATATATAACTTTTACAAACTCGACAAAGTGTTAATTGGAACTGACAAAATAAAAAATTAGGCTCTGAAAATCTCCTTTGGAAAAAACTATACCTTTTGTGACCTCATTAAAGTGTCAAGCATACAAAGTCATTCATAGTATGAGTGAGAAAAGCTTTTTTTTCATTCATATAATACATCTATTATTGGCTGGACTTGCATTTATTACTGAATCCTAATTGCCCTTCAGATGGTGGTTGTGAGCCCCTTCTTGAAGTGCAGCACTTCACAGGGCACAGGTCTACCCAAAGTACTGAGGTAAGAAGTTCTAGAATATTGACCCAGTCGCAGTGAACAAACACGTCAGGATGGTTTATGTCTTTTAAAGGCATTTGCAGGTGGTAGTTTTTGTTATATGTTCATGGTATGTGGCATATTGCAAGGTGCTGGTGAGCTACCTTCTTGAACTGCTGCACTTCATTTGCTGTAGGCGCCCATATAATAATGTGAAAGACAGTGTTCCAAGATTTTAACATTGCAGCATTAAAGGAACAAGTGCATTGAAATCAGGATAATGTGTGGATTGAAGGGGACTTGCAGATGGTGATGTTCACATGTATCTACTGCCCTTGTCCTTCTAGATCATAATGGTCATGGGTTTGGAAGGGGCCTTGGACCATCAGCCAACACACTCTAATGGGAAAGCAGTCCTGTAGTCCTCTTGGAGATGGTCATTTCACATTACTTATACCCTGAGGAACTCCTGCAGACATGTCCTGATATTGACTCTTTTCTTTCACAAGTGCTACTTGAGCTTTGAACATTTCCAACCATTTCTACTTTAATTTCAGATTTGCAGTATTTCCAGTATTTTGGTTTTGTATTCGGACAAAGGCAGCAGAGGGGCAGAAGGAAACACCAATACCTCCATTTCCTCTTTCAAATCATCCACCATTATGAGGAGGAATTAAATCACCACTGTTGGGTTAATATTCCAGACCTCCCAACATAACAGTACTATGGGGTGCACTTACATCATATGAACACCAATGATTCAAGAAATCTGCTCATCACTACCTTTGCAAGATTGATTAGAGATGGACAATGTATACGGACATAACACCAGCACTTCACTGGAGGCTCACTAGCATGGTTAAAAAACGTCTGAAAACAAACCTTCCAGCTCAATAAGCAAACTTACAACCCAAAAACTCAATATGATCGTTGGAGAACTTCAGAACAGAGTGTACAGGAAAGCAACACACACAGATCAAATGCTTAACTGCAGAAGCAGTCATCTCAAAACCCACAAATGGAGCTGCAACAGGACATTATTTAAATGCGCCACAACACACTGCAGCATCCAGGAACTATGAGCAACAGTAGCAAAATATCTGTACAGCGTAATCAAGAAGGACGGGTAAACACAGTACACCAATTCCTAAACAATAAACCCAAACAAGCAGACACAACACGCCCAGAAACTCTGGCCACATTACCATACATCAAAGACATCTCGGAGATGATTACCAGACTGCTCCAACCCCTTAGCATCATGGAGCCCACAAACCTACCAACACATTTGGCTGATTAACATAAAGGACCCTTTACCAACATCCAGCAAAATGAATGTGATTTACAAAATACTATGCAAGGATGGTACAAACACTATATCAGAGAGACAGGCAGAAAACTAGCCACCAGGATACATGAACACCAATCAGCCACCAAAAGACATGACCACTATTACTAGTATTCTTACATACAGATTAAGAGGGACAACACATCCATCCCAGGACAGGCTAAACTGAGACACACATGGGAATTCCTAGAGGCCTGGCATTCAAACCAAAACTCCATAAATAAACACATCACTTTGGACCCCATTTATCAATCTCTGAGAAAAAAACTGGAAACGATATCACCCAAATTAAGAGACCAAGACACATAAATAGAAAGAGGGACATAACACCAGCGCTTCACCGGAGGCTCACTCATGATGCTACCTAGCATGGTGATGAAACATCTGAAAACAAATCTTCCAGATCAGTAAGCAAACATACAACCTGAACCTCAACCTGAGCTACACATCTTCTCAAAATCCACAAATATTGAGTTTTGCCAAACAAGGAACTTGGAAATATGAGAGACACAGCAATTTTAATCAACAAATATGATGGCTAATAATCTACTCATTTAATTTGAATGTTTTTAATTTTCCAAAAATTCCCTCTTACTGATAAGTGTTTGTTTAATACCAAAAGTATTTTTTCTTTCATTGGATATTTCTGAAAGGATCATGTTTATCTGCAAATAGTTAACAGTCTTGATCAGTTTTTAAGAGCAAAAAAATATAAAAATCATAAAATTCACACTAAACATCTCAAAAGTTGAATTACCATCTGGAACAAAATATCCTTGAGGCAGACTATAAATATCTGGGTGAGTCAGGTTTTCGAATAAAAATGAAGCAAATGCGATCAAATCTCAAAAGACTCAGGCCTTTTAAAATCATCTGCCTTACACATTTTTCATCAACAAAACATCAGGTCGTGCCATGTCAAACTAAAAGGATGTTCTACATAAATTTCTCATGTTCTCCAAGTAACAAATCTGTACTTTCATGTGAAACTGAAAATAAAAAACCACGATAAGATCTTCTAATCAGGTGTAATATTATGTACAAACAAAAATTGAAGTATTTTTCTAAAATATTTAAGGATAGGGAAACGTTTCATAACTTTTGAAAGAGATTGGTGCTAAGGAGTAAGACCATTTATAAAGTCGAAGAAACTACATTTTTTTTTCAGTCTATAAACATAAATGAAAATTAGAGTGCTATGACTGAGTACCAGAAAAATATTTTGCAATTTAAAAATTAAGTGTTACATATTGTTCAGCTGTTAAATTCAATATTGCTTTTTGGAAGGTGTGAAAGTGATAACTTGAGACTTAAATGTGAGGTGGCACAGTGACTAGCACTGTTGCCTCACAGCACCAGGGCCCCAGGTTCGATTCCAGCCTCGGCTGACTGTTTGCGTGGAGTTTGCACATTCTCGCTGTGTCTGCATGGGTTTCCCCACAGTCCAAAGATGTGCAGGTCAGGTGAATTGGCCATGCTAAATTGCCCAAAGTGCTAGGTACATTAGTCAGAGGGAAATGGGTCTGGGTAGGTTACTTTTCAAAGGGTCAGTGTGGACTGGTTGGGCTGAAGGGCCTGTTTCCACACTGTAGGGAATGGGAATCTAAATCTAAGACATAGGTAGGGTAAACACAATTTCTTTTCAACCCATAAGTCTTAACGATTTGTATTTTATTTGTCTCAATTATGATTGAGTGTGCATATTTGAGAAGTTTAAGGCATATAAGTTGCATTATAACACAAATTCTTTTTTTCCTTTGCTCTTGTTAAAGACCTATGTCTGACAATAAATAGCTATTTTCGGTTACTGAACAACTTGGTGTGAATTGCTTTTGTATGAGTAACTGTCAGACCAATTTTCTCAGCGGGTTGTGTGTGTGTGTTTAGTAATCATGTGTGGAACATTAGAGCATGATCATTGATACATTCATTTCAATTAAGTCATGACAAAAGTAATTATAAGCTTATAGTATGACATTAAAATAATTTATACAGCAAACAAAAGTTTAGAAATGGAAAATATATTTTTAATTATAAATCAAGATTCATGATATTGAATAGTTTTTACAATCCTTTATTTAATTATTTGTTCTTCATTAAGCTATAAAACATCCAGAGCTATAGTATGGTTTAATTAGATTATTATTAACATTAGAATAATGCTAAGAAAAAGTATCAAGATTTATTCTCACCTTGCTATTTATTTTACTTATGTAAAGACTCTGGTTTCATCTTGAGCTTTCATTCTACAGTTCTACCCAGTCACTGTATCAGCAAGAACATTCCACCAGAGAGGTTATGACAACCTTACACATTAGGAGTAATTTATGCTTTTTTTTACATCGTCCAAGAACTTTATTATTCTAGAGTTAAAGTGATTGTCAAAGGCTTTCAGAACAATATCAAAAGAATATGTTATTTCCCTTACGTCTGGTGAGCTGGAATATCATCAGCTATACTTGCAATTGTGTACTGATGTGTTTTTTTTTCTTGTTTGCCTTCTAGTTTACTATGAATTTGGATGCGATTTGCTATCTAAAAAATTGTTTTCTCCAAAATGTCTAATTTGGCTTTCTATGTTGCCCATCTCTGAAATGAGACATTTCTTCTTGGCAATACACTTTCTGATGTCAAGCCTTCCAAATTTTTTTTTTACATAGTTTGCTTAAGATCTTTTCTTTCATAATAATAGCAGTTATGTTGCTTTCTGCTGCTATACTGGAATGTTTCCCCATCCTTTCTTACTAAATTAAAAGGATTTCTGCTCTCTCATTACTACAATAGATATTCACACCTTTCATAGCTAAAATGGAGGCTTTCCACCTGGCAAAGGTGAAATACAGCATTACCATCTTTCTCATTACTTTGCTGTATGAATCCTGCTGTTCATGGCTTTACTAAACAATTTCAGCTTTAACTACTGTATCTGCATTACTGAGTGATTCCACTTTTCATAGTTTAATTAAATTATTCTCGCCTTTATCATGGACCTAATGAAGGGCTTCCCAGATTTTAGATTAGATTAGACTTACAGTGTGGAAACAGGTCCTTCGGCCCAACAAGTCCACACCGACCCGCCGAAGCACAACCCACCCATACCCCTACATTTACCCCTTACCTAACACTACGGGCAATTTAGCATGGCCAATTCACCTGACCCGCACATCTTTGGACTGTGGGAGGAAACCGGAGCACCCAGAGGAAACCCACGCAGACACGGGGAGAACGTGCAAACTCCACACAGTCTGTCGCCTGAGTCGGGAAATGAACCCGGGTCTCAGGCGCTGTGAGGCAGCAGTGCTAACCACTGTGCCACCGTGCCGCCCATTTTCTGTAGCTGAATAATGCCTACAATATTTTCAACTCCTATTAGACCAGGTCTATTGAAGTTTTTAAATTATCGATGTTATTGCTTTAGTTCCTGGCTTTTGTCTACAAGGTTGAATCAGTATTTCCTTCATGGCTCTTTACTGCTTTTTCTGTAGCTCTGCCTCCTGGTGCCCACTCTTTATGGAGACAACATATGACCCATGCTCTCCGCAATATTTTAACTTCTCGTTTCTCCAATCTGAATTGCTGCTTTGGTTTAAAGTTTCTTCTGGCTCAGCAGGGGTTTAAGCTTTAGTCATCAAACCTCCAATGTCTTCAGTCTCTGCGAAACTCCAATTCAGTACTGTCCTGGTAGACCAATGTCTTGCAATGCAGCGTGCATCAGCTTTAGATTTACTACTTCGCCTTTCACTTAACACCTAGAATCCAAACAGTTCCCATAGCAAAACACTCACTCTGTCAATCCTAGATAGTGGACCATTATCCATAGCTTGGGAGAACCTCTCAAGGAAGGTTGAAGTGGATGATATAATTGCCTACATTGTGACAGCTAGCCTTTGGTTGACTGAGGAGAACAGAATTAGAAGGATAAGATCGAAAATCCATGAGTAAGATCATAGTTCACTGTGCAACAGTAAGCCCCAGGCTCTCATATTCTTTAGTGGCTGGAATAACACAGAGCAGACATGGTACTGGAAAGCAGTGTCACCTTTAAATTCATTGGCAAGAAAGGCAGTGCAATACTAGAGTCCTCTCCAGGCAAACATGCCAAGCATGGCGATGCTAATCACTTAAAGCCAACTCTGCTGACAGGGCACGTCGTTCGTCTACCTGACAGCAGATTGCCCAAGCAATTACCCTACTCAGACATCAGCCAACAGCAGAAAACTCACAGGAGGACAATGGAAGCACTTTAGGAATGTCTTCAAAGCATCCCTGAAGAGTTCAAACATACTCCCTGATTCATGGTTGATCTTGACCTTTAACAATTGGTTAATTCAGATAGACACTGAACAAAATGAGAACTTCATTAGGAATGTGCAGAAGCAAAGTCACAGGAATTGCACAAACCACCAAACAAACCATCTACCCAACTCTTCCAGCACCGCCTGCCCACATGTAAAAGAGTCTACAGGTCCACGGCCCCCTACAATCCACCCTCCCATCCTGGCACCTTCCCCTGCCACCGCAGGAACTGCAAAACTTGTGCCCACGCCTCCTCCCTCACCTCCATCCAAGGCTCTAAAGGAGCCTTCCACATCCATCAAAGTTTTACCTGCACATCCACTAATATCATTTATTGCATCCGTTGCTCCCGATGCAGTCTCCTCTACATTGGGGAGACGGGATGCCTCCTAGCAGAGTGCTTTAGGGAACATCTCTGGGACACCCACACCAATCAACCACAACCCCCCATGGCCCAACATTTCAACTCCCCCTCCCACTCTGCCGAGGACATGGAGGTCCTGGACCTCCTTCACTGCCGCTCCCTCACCACCAGACACCTGGAGGAAGAATGCTTCATCTTCCACCTCGGAACAATTTAACCTCAGGGCATCAATGTGGACTTCAACAGTTTCCTCATTTCTCCTTCCCCCACCTCATCCTAGTTCCGAACTTCCAGCTCAGCACTGTCCCCATGATCTGTCCTACCTGCCTATCTTCTTTTCCACCTATCTACTCCACCCTCCCTCCCCCCCTCCCGGACCCATCACCTTCATTCCCTCCCCCACTCACCTATTGTACTCTATGCTACTTTCTCCCCACCCCCACCCTCTTCTAGCTTATCTCTCCACGCTTCAGGTTCTCTGCCTTTATTCCTGATGAAGGGCTTTTGCACGAAACGTCGATTTTACCATTCCTCGGATGCTGCCTGAACTGCTGTGCTCTTCCAGCACCACTAATCCAGATTTTGCACTTGCCTTATCAGGCATCTTAAAGCCTATGGACCTAAGCGGCAGCCATCCTTGATCCCAAGGAACTAAAGAGAGAGATTCTGTTATGTTTACTTCTAACACCAAATATTCATTATTGATTGAATTCATGGTTTGCACTTTTCATGTGAAACCAAAAACATCTGGGTTTATCTATTGTAAAGGGAATAAAATGCATTGCACATAGTTAAACTCCAAGCTTTGACAAACTGGATTCTTAAATAGTTGGGATTTTATTCAAGGATACTAAGATTGTTATCCAATAACAACTCTTTCCAATGTTTGTATCCCACTTCTTCTATCCTTTCAAAAATGCACATGCCTATCATGTAGTAAGACTGTCAAAACAGAGAAGCGTCAGGATTTTATTTTGAGAATGACACAGATTGAAAACCCATTAAAATGTATGGTTCAGCCAACAGGAGTGACTGACAGGTCTAATGCTGCTCTCAATATTCAGAAATCTGTAATGCCCATTTTTATCTATCCAATACATGCACACAAATATGTGGTTCAGGACAGAAGGAAGTTGAAATTTCATCAACAAAATTGTTTGTATTGCCTGAAACTAAAGATATATTCATCTAATTTAGCAATCAATGTTTTTTTTAAATGCTAGTGTTCAACAATTTGGTGTAACTTATTTGCAGTACACTTAATGATAAACAAATCTAAAATTAATAGGTAAAATTTGACAACTGATTCTTGCAAACAAAACGTTGATTTTTGTACAGCATCCACGTTACAAGGAGGACCCAAATATCAGATTGACAGGCAAAATCAATACTTAACAAATCTGTACATAAAGCAAATGGACATGACATAAAAAAAATCAATGAAAATTCATTCCAAGTAAAAATTATTGTGTTAATCAGACATTCATTCCACCCACCTCCCCCCCAATCCCACTAACCCTGTACAATATTCCAAATTTGTGTAAGATGCTTTCTCACTAGACTATAACCTGAGAATTAATTTTCAAGATTTTCTCAACAATTACCCTTTCACTATAAAATTGAAAATCACACAACATCAGGTTATAGTCCAACAGGTTTGTTTGGAAGCACTAGCTTTCAGAGCGCTGTTCCTTCAGGTGGTTGTGAAGTATAAGATCGTAAGACACAGAATTTATAGCAAAGGTTTACAGTGTGATGTAACTGAAATTATATATTGAAAAAGACCTGGATTGTTTATTCAGTCTCTCATCTGTTAGAATGACCATGTTGGTTTCAGTTCTTTCATATGTAAATCGCAAAACATTTTTTAAATGTTACATTCTCAAGTGCACTCTAACAATTGGTGTTATGTTGGCCCAGATAATGCATTGACGGTGCAAGCTGCCCTGTGTGAGACTGTTTGTGCCATAATGGTCAGACTGATTCTAATCTAAAAAACAGCTTTATAGAATCTTACATGGATTCATGCAGTTTTTGAGCAACATAAAACGTAAATCTGCAAGTACAAATTCACCCCACAAACTATATGTGTGTGTGTGTGTGTGTGTGTGTGTGGGGGGGTGGTTTATGAGTGTCTGTAAAAGAGTGTGTGTATGCGCATGAGTGTGAGTGTAAAGGGGTATAAGTTAGTGAGAGGGTGTATGTGGGAGTGTGTGTATGTGTAGGAATGTCTGTGTTTGTGTGTCTGTCTGTGTCTGTGTCGTGCAATGGGGTCACCTATAGTGTGACATGAACCCAGGTCTCGGTTGAGGCCATCCCCATGGGTACCGAACTTGTCTATCAGCCTCTGCTTGGCCACTTTTCATTGTTGCCTATCCCAAAATCTGCCTTGGAGGATAGTCACCTGAAGGTCCGAGGTCGAATGTCCCAGACCTCTGAAGTGTTCTCCGAATGGGAAGAAACACTCCTATCTGTTGATTGTTGTGCAGTGTCCATTCATCCACTGCCTTAACTTCTACTTGGTCTCGCCGATGTATCAGGCCTCAGGGCACCCTTGCCTGCAGCGTACGAGATAGACGATGTTGGCTGAGTCACATGAGTACCTGCCATGTATATGGTGGAAGGTGTCCCCATGCGTAATGGTGGTATCATGTCGAAATTTTGAAACGTCTTGCAGCGTCTACAAGGTTGTATGCTATTGTATGGTATCCTGATGAAGGAGCAGCCCTCCAAAAGCCAGTGTTTCCAAATAAACCTGTTGGACTATAACTGGTGTTGTGGGATTTTTAACTTTGTACACCCCAGTCCAATGCCGGCATGTCTTTCACTATAACTACATTTCTGAACACTTTCTTTCTCCAAATCATCCCTATTCTATGAATTTCTTTGAACCTAGATGGAACCTGGTCCCAATAAAAAGAGCAAATCAGGAGGTGATTAAGGTTTTTCATCTAGTAACGTAGCTGACTGTGTACACAGAATGAAATCAGTAGAAATATAAACAAAACAGAACATTGGAAAGAATAAATTAGTTGAGGATTTAGATGGGTGGGAAATATACAGAATTATGGAATATAAGTTTGGAAACATGGTTACAAATAAAGTAAGGGGAACTGCTATAAAAAATGAATTGAACATCAGTACAGCGATGCACAAGTTGTTGATGATGAAACAGGGTAACTGGAAGAAATTACATAGTAAATTTGTGTCATCTGGCATGTAGCAATTGGAAAGTTCTATTGATTGGAATTTGGGCCATCAGTGCGCTTTGATCCATTCTCCCTTTAGTAACCTTTGCTAGGGTCTCCACAGGGTCGGTATCAAAATAAAAGTCTTAAATTTAACTTAGATATACTCAGGGGGAAATATTTGTGAATATGGTCTTGTATAATCAGGCTACAACTGTCCTACTCTTTTGAAGAAATGGGGAATTCTCACATGCTTCACAGACTGGAGTTCCTGAAATAGTTAAATTTCACTGCTCCAGTTTTGCAGAACTAGAAGTTGATTTGGACAGAATGCTAGAATCTGAAGGCAATCGTGGCCATAACAGGTTGCAGGTCAAAACTGCACATATCACACTTATTCCACACTTTATTTGAAAAATTGAAGTTGTTATGCTAATTGCATTCATAGTTTTCCATCTATATTCTTCACAACAAAATTGGTTTTCAACAATTGTGTGTCACATCCCACTCAATTCATTGCAACTTTGATGTTACAAAAATCAAAGCAACTCCTTATTCACTACTGATAAATCAGCATCACCCATTTTCTGCGTAAGTTGATAATGTGAAACATCTTAGACAGTACCTTCCAAACCCATACCCACTCTCTTTAGAAAGGCGAGGGTAACAAATACATGGGAACACCATCACCTGCAAGTTACTCTCAATCCCGACTTGGAAATATATTGCTATTCCTTCAGTGTCACTGGGTCAAAATCTTGGACATTCAATGGTGCTCTAATCACTCTGTACTCCACTATCAACATCCTATGGTTACCATTGACCAGAAACTCAAGTGGACTTACCATATAAACACAGTGGCTACGGATCAGATGCTAGGAATGCTGCGGCGAGTAACTCACCTCCTGCCTCCCCAGAGTCTATCCATAAGGTACAGTTAGGAGTGTGATGGAATACTTCCCAATTGCCAGGAGTGCAGTCCCAACAACACTCCATAAGCTTGACACATCCAGGACAAAGCAGCCCGCTCAATTGGCATTACATCCATAAGGATCTCTTTACTCCACCACCAAAGTTCAGTAGCAATAGTGTGCACTAGGTACAAAATGTACTGCAGAAATTGATCAAAGATCATCAGACTACACGTTCCAAACCATCGACCACTTCTATCTAGGACAGGAGCAGCATATACATGGGAATACCACTACATTCAAGTTTCCCTCCAAGCCACTCAGCATCCTGACTTGGAAATATACTGCTGTTCCTTCAATGTTGCTGGGTCAAAATCCTGGAATTTCCTGGCATTGTGGGTCAACCCACAACAGGTGGATTGCAGCAGCTCAAGAGGCAGTTGACCCATCACCTTCTCAAGGGCAACTAGGGACAGGCAATAAAAGCTGCCCGCCCACATCCCAGAACTGAATTAAAAACAGCATTGTGATCTGCCTACATAAAATGGATTGCACAGTTCAAGAAAGCAGCTCATTACCACTTTCTCAAAGGCAATTAGGGATGGGCAATAGATGCTGGCCCAGCCAGTGATTAATGTATCCCATGAATGACTGAACTAAAAATAATGACAGTACAAAATGATAAACAAGGCCTAAATGGAATCCATATGGATAAAGATAAATGAAATTTTGTTATTTATTCTTGGAATGAGGCACCGTTGGCCAGGCAGCATTTATTGCTAATCCCTATTAATCCAGATGGCAGTTAAGAGTCAACCACTTTGCTGGGGTCTGGAGTCACATGCAGGCCAGACAAGGTAAGGACAGCAGTTTCCTTCCCCAAAGGATATTAGTGAACTATACGGGTTTTTCCTGACAATTGACAATGGATTTATGTTATCCTTTGACTCTTAATTCCAGATATTTAGTCAATTCAAATTCCACCATCTGCCATGGCAAGATTTGAACCCAGGCCCCCAGAATATTATTTGGGTCTCTGGGTTAACAGTCCAGTGATAATACCCTGAGGCTAATTCCTCTCTCTATAAGACTAAACACCCTGCCAATAGAAGGGAGCTGGAGGAAGAAATATGTAAATAAATCAGGAGTAATAAAATACAAAATAAATAATTTGCCGACTGTCAATTGGCCAGCATAGAGGATAAGGGAGTGGATTTCCTACAACATACAACAGAATTCTTTGTAGCCCAGCATGTAAGAAATCCACAGATGAGGATTAATTTTTGGATATCAATGGGGAATGTGCTGCAGCAGAAAAAAGAAGCAAGAAGTAAAAGTCGAGGAGCTTCTAGGTCTTTATGTAGAAGGAGAGTGTGGACGTACGATGGTTATCTTTCAAAAATCTTGAGATTCTGGGGGCCTGTGTACTAAAAAGTAGTAATGTAACCCGACTATTTAAGGAGGGAGGAAAAGGGAAATTGGAGAACTATAAACTTCTTAGTTTGATGTCAGTAGTAAGGACAATGCTCGAATTTATTATAAAAGATGTGATAATTCAAGACTTATAAAGCTCAATAAAGTCATCATGGATCTGATAAGGGAATCATGTTTGACAAACTTGAAGTTTGTTGAAGAGATTATTTGTAGTATTGGTAAAGGAGAGCCAAGGAATGTGGGGTGCTTAGAATTTCAGAAGTTTTTTTATAGGCTCCATTAGGTTAGTAAATAACACTGGCATGGAGGCAATTGGGCACATTACATTATTACAGACTGAGAAATAGTTGACAGGTAGAAAGCAGTATAACAGAAAGGACTACATTAAAATCCAAGGACCGCTGCATATTTTAAAGGCAACTTACCTGACACTCACTGGATGTGCTGTTACACTTCTATCTATTCCTGCAACTGGAGAAGTCTAGATACAATTGAGCTGGAGCCAGGACTATGTATGAATGTTGCTTTGGTCAACAAGTAGCTGATTGGTCAATGGCACAGTGAACCACTGTTGATGAAAAAGGATTTGTGCCTGTCAACACTACATAGTTGGTTCCCAAGTGGTTGACCAACTTGTGGGTATGAATGATTAGTCATAAGCCATCAGACCTCTGGAAAGGAACAAGTTATTATTTTGCCTGCAGTTAAAAAAAAACTTCAAGCCTCAGGAAAACCAGTTTATTTCTCCTCATCCAGTTGCTTTTAACTGTGGCTCTTTAACAACTATTCAAAGACTTTATAAGTGTGAACCAGTCACTCTTTACCTCCAAACAAGTGAAAGGACCTGGAGAAAGATGATCAAGGAGCAGTAGGCCCTCACATGTTCTGAACAATAGTTTTAGCAAACCCTGTGAACACTGACCATTGAACTAGATTCTGTCATTTCCTTCTGGCCCATGACACTCATGTTTATTTTTGTGTCTGTTTCAATCTCTGTCTATATAGGAGTAGGGGGAGTTTTATAAATGGGTTCGTGTTTTAACCAGCAATATTGACAGTTCATAATTGTTAACCTGTAGCTAGAACCTATTTATTTGTAATAAATAGAAATTATTGTGAAATACAGAAATCTAATCCATGCTTTCTATCAACCTGGATAAAAAAGACTGCTAAATTGGGGAATTTTGCATACTTTTATAGAATCTTTAACTTTGTGGAGACTCCAGGAATAGCACATTTTGATTTCTAGTGCAAGACCCCGTGAGGCATCACTTTTGGATGTGGTGACAAATTCTAATATTTTCAAATTTGCTGATGACATCAAACTGGGTGGGATCATAAGTCATGTGGAAGGTACAAACAGGTGTCAGTAGACGTGGACAGGCTAAGTGAATAGATTAGAACATGACAAATCTAATGCACGATGAGTAAAACCATATGAAGGTATTTGTTTTGGTTAAATAAAAGAGGTAGAATATTTCTTTCACGGTGAGAGGTTGGGTAATTCAGGTGCTCACAGGGATGTGGGTGTCCTTGGGTATGAGCCACTGACAGGTACAGCAAACAATAAAAAAAGCAAACAGTGGCATTCATTTCAAGGAATTCAAGTAAAGAAGTAAAGATGTTTTGCTGTATTTGTAGATAACTTTGGTTAGATCTCATCTGGAATACTGTGTATCGTGTTGGATCCCTGTTCAAAGAAGGGGTATATTTCCCATAAAGAAAGTGCAAAACAGATTCACCAATTTTAACTGCCAGGATAGTGTGAGTGTCTTATGAGGAGAGACTGAGGACACTGGATTAGTATTCCTTAGAGTTTCAAGCTGAAGGAGTGACCTCATTGAAACTCTTAACATTCTTACTTTCTATTTGCTATGAGTTTGAAACTACATAATATCAGGACAAGGGATATGCCACTTAACACTGAAATAAGGAGGAATATCTTCATCCAGAAGGTGGTGAATCTTGGGAATTTTCTACCTCAGAATGCTGTAGAAGGTCAGTCATTCAAGAGATATGGAGATAATGTGACTTCCCACACTGAGGTAGAGGATCACCCATACTCTAATAGAATGTTGGAGTAGGCTGATGGTAAATAGATTTCTCCTGGCCCTATGTTCCTTCCTTTGTTCCGAGTGACAATAGAATTATGCAATGAAAAAACAGAGAAGGGCATAAACACAAAGAGTAGAGTAATAGATTTTGAGGATATGAAAATAGAATTTGGGAAAATAGAAGAGACAACATTGGCAAACAATCAAGTAGAACATAATGGAAAACATTTATACCAAGTGTGCTATTTCATCCAGTAAAATATTTCTTTGGCTAAAAGACAAAAATAAGTGATACAGTACGGAAAGAACCATAGGCAAGGGACGCAATATCCATGAAGCATTCGAACAATTGGGAGGAGTATGATAAAAGGGAATACAAAGATATGAGGAAGATAAGTCAAAAATGAATTAGGAGAGTAAACAAGGTTGATAAAACTAATCATTAAGGAACATAACAAAATACAATAAAATTTGTGTGATCTGACAGGAACTGGGACCAGATGGTGGTGGCAAATGAAGAATGACAGTTATCAGGGGAGTTGCGACAACAGCAACAACATCAGTAGGAGAGGTGGAAAAATGTGCATTGACTTATTGGCAATTAAGCTTTTGAGCCTCTCTGGAAGGAAGAATTGATTGTTGTAGACAATCAAGACAGCCTTAGTACAAAAAGCAAAAACTAAATTGCAGTTAATGGGAGGGAAAGGGATGGGTAACTTGAAAGCAAATATTCTCCAGACTCATCATGCTGAGATGCTCCAATGAACTGCTTTCTGGTTAGTTGCAGAGATGCATTATTTCACTTTGTGAACAGCTCAGCCTCATGACCTCTTGGATAAGAAGGGGAAAGAGAAAACAAACGTAGAGAAAAATATCACGAATAAGCTCAATAAAGTTGAAAATGCATATGGCTTGCAGTCATTAGGGATTAGCAGAGATTCGAGTCAGTGGACAATTTTGTGTTCCATGGTGGAGGAAAATGCAAATTTTACTGCAGTAAAATAACAAGCACACAAAGACTGAAAACCCCTTGACAATTTAATTAAGGTATTCATGACACTAACTGGATTTTACAATTGGTGCACAAGATACCTGTCACCTCAGGAGGTCATCGATGAAACTCGAGCAGCCTTACAGCAGTCGGCAAGGGAGATATTAGAGACATAAGTCTTCATTCAATGCGTAAAGAATCACTCTAAAAACTGTCCTCAATACCACGGTGTAAGTTACCTTTGATACTTTACCCCTCATGTCTTAAGACTCCAACTTTTCAGACCCACTTTTTTTTGTCCCAGTTGTGCCTCTATGTATTTCGTAATTTAGTAGCGCCTACTTCTAACAGTGGGACTGCCAATCTTTGAGTGTCGGATGGCGTCCTACTAACTCTTCAGACTGGGTAACATTTCTTTCTCCCTTAAGTTGATTGTGGTTTGTGAGGCACAACTTATTTGGCTGCCGACTTCAAAATGATCTGCAAATCCTCCTAACAGTGGGATTGGGAACAAAGAATGAAATTTCTACCAAGTATAATTTCTTTTAACCTAAACTGCAAGCCAGTGGAGGAAAGCAAACTGATGATTTAATGAGGTCAAACAATTCAACAGACCATTACCTCTTCTCTTTCATAGGCACCAATAAAAGATTAACTCTCTGATACATATACCTGTACAAGTCTTCCCTTATTGTTTATCTTAAGTTTAAGAACCTATTAACTTTCTATTTATGCATTATGTGTTGGTTTTACCTTTAACAGAATTACAATAATGCAAAACTCGGGTTGTGCATCTTTCTATTGCTATAACTGGATGCTATTTGAAAGATCTCTTCTGCAGTTATAAATAAAGTAGGGCATGTAGACAGCAGCATATGTCTGGTTGAATAACTATTTGCACACATCGAAGCACATACGATAACTAAATTACTCACAAAGAAGCTAAGCACAGTTCTATAAAATCTTAAAACAAAAAAAGTTTCAGCCATTACTAAAACACTTCAACTGACTTAAGAAATAAATGAATTATTTCTCTCTAATGATTGCAAAGGAATTATTGTATTCTAAGAAAATGTCAGATAAGAAAAAACTAGATGATGTACTTTGTATGCATAGTCCTTCATTTCCCATTTCATTTTTTAAAAATGTATAACTTTCAACTCTTTTTGTAAGAACCTTGTTTTAGTAACTTATTTTCGATTGAGTATACCTAGGATTTATGGTCTTTGTTCTCTTATCAAATGACCCTGATATTTGAAGTTATAGATTTGGATTATGTACAGCCCTAAGCCTCTTCATTGATTTAATACTTACTTTTTGGCCAAACTTCAACCATATAACAAAATTTAGGGGATAACTGCAAGGATCTCTAGAGATCACACAGACCCAAAGAATTGAGGACCTGACACACTGACTGCATGAATTTTTCCCAGGAAATTTAAATGTTCAATTGGCAATTCCCTGGCTTCTGAGGACCCTGCTCAAAATAATCTATCTTTGAGTTAGAGTGAGAGGCTTTGGAAGGATCTGAATGACTTACCTGGATAGTTACCCACACTGGTGGAGCTACATTAGGTAAGGTCAGGCTTCTACCACTTCCCCTTCACTCCATGGTGTATACAATATGCCCTCTCTAAACTCCAGAATTATTTTTACCTCTCCTCAGACATCTCCATTTTGAGGCATTCTCAGATTCTCCTGCATCACTAGGAGCCTACCTCCTGTCCTTATGAGGACAATGTGCCTTGAGGCAAACACTTAGGAGGCCATCTCCAAGGACATACCTGCCCAGGGTGGCTTCTGGCAAGTGAGCCTTCTGGACCACGACTTGATTCTGATATTACAACTTCGAAGTTCGCAGTCCTGCCCATTGTTCAGACAGGACCAGTTCCACAGTTGGGGTCCACAACCCCTGTGTAACATGAAAACTGCAAAATACTTTATTTTTGGAAGGCCATATCCCAATCATATGAATCAATTCAAGAAGTAAATTCATTTTCAGCATAGAACTCACATTATTTTTCTAAAAGTCTTTTCTTGTTCAATGTGTGCAATGCTGATTATATAAGAAAATTATAGATCTAATAATGAAGCAAGAAACAAGTTAATATTGACATATATTTAATCATTCATTCACAGCAGAAATCTGAGACCTTTAAATGGTCTTATTCATTCTGTCACAAGTTGCAATGCAGTTCTATATTGCAATAATATCCAAATTATGTTGAGCATCTTTTGCTTTTGATCTTGGGACATGGCTGTGACGAGCAAACTGATATGCATTGTCCTTCTAGTTGTGTCAAAAGATCATAGTGGGACATTTTCTTGGACAATAGCAGTTCCTTGCAGCTCTTCTAATGCAACTAAAAGGCTTGTTAAACCACTGACGAAGCTAGTTAAATGCCGATCAGTTGTGTGGTACTGGAATAATATTTACGTAAGATTGTGTTGATGAAATATTTTGCTACACCAAGAACATTTGTAAACCAAAGGGTTTTTACATCAATCTACCAGCTGTAGACACTTTTACTGGTGCCAAGTTAAAAATCACACGACACTAGGTTATAGTCCAACAGGTTTAATTGGAAGCACACTAGCTTTCGGTGCAACGCTCCTTCATCAGGTGGTAGTGGAGGACTCAATCCTAACACACAGAATTTATAGCAAAACTTTATAGTGTGATGTAACTGAAATTATACATTGAAAAATTGATTGTCCGTTAAGCCTTTCATCTGTTAGAATACAGTGATAATTTTACTTCTTTCATGTGTAAATCGCAAAACCTTTTCTTAAAAAAGTTGCATTCTCGGGTTAACTGTTAACAATGGTAATAGCTAGACAATATGTTGAAGGTGTTGGCCCCCTATGTTCTCTGTCTATGCCATGATGTTTACATTGATTCTAATCTAAAATGTGAGATAACGGAGTTTTACATAAATTCATGCAGCTTTTGAGCTCAGAGTTCTACATGAATGCATGCAGTTTTTGAGCAAAGTACAATGTAACCCTGCAAGTACAAATTCACCCCACAAAATATATGTGTGCATGTGGGTCTTTGTCTGTCTGTATGTGTGCGTCTGTCTGGGTTGGGGGTTGTGAGTGTGAGAAAGTGTGTGTGTGTGTGTGTGTGTGTATGTGTATAGTGAGTGTAGTGTGCTTCCAATTAAACTGTTGGACTATAAACTGGTGTCGTGTGATTTTTAACTTTGTACACCCCAGTCTAACACCAGCATCTCCAAATCTTTACAGATGCCAACTCTTCAATTTGTGGTGAGAAACATGGTGTGTAATATCAAGTGTCACAGATTATATAATAAACACTATTAATGAAGTCAAAATGGTTCCAATTGCTTACATTTTGAGCAAAATAATATGTAATACTGCAAAAACAAATTCAGCCCATAAACTTATACATGTGCACGTGTAAGAGAGACAGAATGAGCGTGTGTATGTGAATGTGTGTGTGTGCGTGCATATGAGAGACAGCCTACATTTGTACAAGTATAAGTTTATGGGGTGCATTTGTGTTTGCAGAATCATATTTTATTTTGCTCAAAAACTGCAAGAATCCACGTAAAACTCTATAAATCCCACTTTAGAAATAGAACCAGTCTAACTCAACATTGGGACACAGATAGACCTCGCACCTTAGTGCATTGTCTGAACTAAGATGGCACCTATTGTTAGAAAAGGTAGACTTTTCTTGAGAATGTAATTTATAAGAAGTTCTGGGATTTACATATCAAAGAACAGAAACCAACACATTCCATTCTAAAATATGGAAGACTTGATCTATAATTGTTCAGCATGTCATCACATCTCCATGACACTGTACTCATTTGGCTATAAACTCTATGTCTTATTATCTTATTCTCCTCAACCACCTGAGGAAGAAGCAGTGCTTCAAAAGCTAGTGTTTCCAAATAAACCTGTTGGACTATAACCGGATGTTATGTGATTTTTAACTTTATTCATAAGGAGTCACCACATTACTATTTATCTGGAGTTCAATGTAGACCAGACCAGATAAAGATGGCGGACTTCCTTACCACCTTTTACAACGATCAATGATATAAATGACATTACTAAGACTAGATTTCACTTCAAGATGTGTTACTTGAATTCAAATTCCAGTAACCATGGGTGAGATTTGAATCCTGGGCTCTGATCTTACTACCTCACCACTGTCTCACAGTCTATCTATCCATGTGCTGTGTGCCTTAAACCATGCAAAGTAGAGTTGACCAGAACCTAGTCTGGCACCACTTTGGTTTCACATTGTGCAATTTATATTCAAAGCAAAGCTAAACTAGTCTTCAGGCACTTCATTAGGTTTGTCTTTTAATCTTTAGAATGCCATCAAAGAGGCTACTGCCCCATTGACTCAGTTCACATTTAAATTTAACCAGCTGTTGAAAGTCAAAGAATAAAATGAGGTTGGCAAAATAACTCAGGCCTGCTTGCTTCATGTGGCTCTAAAGAGATAATTGTAGAAGAATGGTGACCATGCATTTTGATCTCTTTATTATATATGCAAAAAATAATGAATACAATCCCTTCAATAGAATTGTTTCACTTCAGGAAGTTCATAACCTAAATCAGTTTCACTGAAATCTGCAACAGCTGAGACAACGTTTCCAGTACTTCATGCATCAAAACGCCACATTAGACGAAACATAGTTATCCACTGTTCAAGTATTATGTTAAGTGTTATCATCACATTTCTACTTATATACTTGACATAGTCTCAAGTTACACTGTCATTTAATGGGTCATTCAGAATAGGTCATACTAATCAAAGGTTGTGTTCATTATAATTCAAAGGTAGCGATATCTGGCTTAACAAATATGAATAAGGCCTTTAACTTCACATGGTAAAATAGTACATTGATTCATACCCCAAGACAATTAGTCAATTCAAGGTCTTATCTTTAAAAGAACAGAGTGCATCCATTATGTAGTTGCTGTGATAAATACTGCAAAATCCAGATATTTAAATAAGTAGCTAAAATTACTGTCCTTTGTTGCATTTATTCATTTCACATATGCACTTAATTAGACAAGTGTCAAGCGAAAGCAAAATGTCACTCATTCATGAATAAAATAATGAATTAACATGTTTTTTACCCATAAAGCACAGACATGAGTTAATCAATTGCTCTTTCAATTTGCTGAACCACTTCATTAATTTATTTTCAGTTTATTATCAACAATTCCATTTAGTATTGTTAACTCTGGATCTCCTAGTTTCTCATCATTTATTCACGTAATTGGAAACAAATACTTTTAATACAATTTTTATGTACAGCATCAATATATGATGGGTTCATTTCCCGACTCAGGCGACTGACTGTGTGGAGTTTGCACGTTCTCCCCGTGTCTGCGTGGGTTTCCTCCGGGTGCTCCAGTTTCCTCCCACAGTCCAAAGATGTGCAGGTCAGGTGAATTGGCCATGCTAAATTGTCCGTAGTGTTAGGTAAGGGGTAAATGTAGGGGTATGGGTGGGTTGCGCTTCGGCGGGTCGGTGTGGACTTGTTGGGCCGAAGGGCCTGTTTCCACACTGTAAGTAATCTAATCTAATCTAAAGTAATCCAATCTAATGACTGACAAAAACTTTTGAACAACTGACTGATAATACCCAAACATTTTACTGTAATTATCAAGCTGTTTACAATCTCTATATTTTATGGTCACAAGCTACTGTTTAAATGTGTTTGCACAATATAATATTTCACAAAATAATGTCTGAAAATCATGGAAGCATTGAGTTTAGTTTGTGTAATCTCCTGCCCTGGTCATTGATTTTATTGGCACAGGGTCAAGGCACATTTTCATTCAAAATTGTCAGCCTTGTTTAAAAATTATTCCAGCTTCACAACTTTCCCAGATATCTGCAGTCCCTTAGCTCTGGCCTCTCAAGTATCCTTGATTGTGATTGCCCCACCACAAACTTGTCTTCTGCTGCCTAGCCCTGAAATTCTGGAAGTACTTTCCATCACTACTCCACTTCTCTATCTTATTTCCTCCTTTAAAATACTTAAAACATACCTTGAGACCAAGCTTTTGATCATTTGACCTATTATCTCTTTGTGTAATTCAATGTCACATTTTATTTTATTTGGCGTATGATGCACCTTTGGGCATCCCATTATGTTAAAGGAGCTCAGCAAATTTAAGTTGTTGTGGCTGTTAGAACTGGACAGATCACTGGACTTGAACCAAATATTACCAGACTTGTTGACATGCCCCAGCAAATTCTATTTTAATTACTTCATTCTATAAGTTTTGTGACTCACAGGTTAAATTATCCTCTGCCTCTGCAATACAGTTTATCAGCACAAACTGTATGCTTTCTTTGGTCAGATATTGAGTATAGGAGTTGGGAGGTCATGTTGCATCTGTACAGGATGTTGGTTGGGCCACTTTTGGAATATCGCATGCAATTCTGGTCTCCCTCCTATGGGAAAGATGTTGTGAAACTTGAAAGGGTTCAGAAAAGATTTACAAGTATGGTGCCAGGATTGGAGGATTTGAGAGCTATACGGAGAGGCTGAATAGACTGTTTTCCCTGATGTGTTGGAGGCTGAGGGGTGACCTGATAGAGGTTTATAAAATCATGAAGGGCATGGAAAGGGTAAATAGACAAGGTCTTTTCCCTGTGGTGGGATGTCCAGAACTAGAGGGCGTAGGTTGAGGGTGAGAGGGGAAAAATATAAAAGGGACCTAAGGGGCAACTTTTTCACACAGAGGGTGGTGCATGTGTGGAATGAGAATCCAGGGGAAGTGGTGGAGGCAGGTACAATTGCAGCATTTAAGAGGCATTTGGATGGGTAGATGAATAGGAAGAATTTGGAGAGATATAGGCCAAGTGCTGGCAAATCGGATTAGCTTAGGTTAGGATATCTGGTTGGCATGGACAAGTTGGAGCAAAGGTCTGTTTTCCTAATGTACATCTCTATGACTCTAAATCATTAGTCACCAAGTGGTCTTCTCAATATTGGCAGGTAGAAACATATCACTTCATGACACCATGGTTCAAGTTAAATCACTGGACGAATTTACTGAAAATTAACTAGGTTAAATAACAATATTAACTAACTATAATGATAATTACAAACTTTTACAAATATAAATGCTCAATTTGTGGTTTTTGGCTACAAAGAATTACTACACTGTCGCTCTGAAATCTGACTCAAGCATTCAACATCAGTAACAATTAGTCCTGTAATCTTAAGTGGAAATTCCATGGATGCTTGTCAGATATTGATGTTTGAACTGAACACAAAACTTGTCTGACTGGTCTAGCTGGAACAGTTTGATCAAGCTGTGATTAAAGTAAGGTTACTTGTCTAGATAGCTGTCAGGGATATACTGGACAGATACTAATGATTCTTCTCTCTATGACCTGTCAAAGTGGCTTGAATCTTTAAACTACAAAATACATCTCCTAGTACTGAAAAAGGTGCATTGTTTCAGCACCATCTCCATCACTGGCTGTATGAATTCCCAGACTTGATTACACTGCCTTGGCAGATTGGGCAACATTTGTTCAGACATGGGCTAGAAATAGGGATTCTGATGCAACTCAACTCAAATATTTTGGTCAAACACCATATCTCATTTCATAAGAGTTCTTGGGGAAATTCTGTTATTGCAGAGCTTACTGGCATTCCTGTTATTTTTATATTTGCACATTTTATGTTTATTCTATTTTGGATTCCAATATTTGGTTCAAAAGCAGTGGTCAAATTTCCACTGCTTTGTACATACACAAAGTTTTCTAAATCTCATTTTGGTGGTAATAGTTAGACAGATACAGATAACACATAGGCAATTAAATAACTTGTCAACTCAATTCTCAAACAGATGATTTAAACCTTCTAGAATATTGACTTCTAAGGGATAAAACAGTGATTCTCCTTCAAAATTCAAATAGATCATGTTTCTTTCATGTATCCTGCTGTGGTAACAACAATATTTCTCCCTGGCATTTCATTTTCGTTCACATTCTAAACTTGTCATTCCAAAGGAACTCCCTGGCAATCCTAAACGCTAGTTTAAACCTAATGCCCAAGAGAAAACCAAGTCTGCGCGTTCCAAAGTCATATGTCAAAAAAGGCTACAAGGCAATTAGATTCACTTTATTCTTGCCTGGATTGCTCCAGGACTCTTTATTCATGCCTTCACCATCTATAATGATTTTTAAGCATTCATTTTTGTATCATAAGGATAAAGTAGTGGGCTTATTGTGTTCAAATAAATAACTACATCAACTTTAACATAAAATTTCACAAGTTTTTAATTTGAACATTCTATGTAGTTATTGCAATTCACAATCAAAGCAATCCAAAGCAAAACAAAACATTGATTCATGTTTGAGAACTGAAAGGCGCAAGGGACAGTGGGCCAACAATAAGACATAAACAGGTACAATTACAGAAACGTGCAATTATAAATCCAAGTTCAAAAATCAATTCCCTGAAGTGGAACAGTGACTTCTAATGACTGCAAAAATCTAGTTTCCTGAGAATGTTAAGAACAAAGCACAAAATGTAACAGACCATAGGCTGTTAAGCAGGATTTGCTGACTTGAAAGGAACATCATCAATGCAGATTTGCTGAACCAAATGGTCAAAGTCTGTGCTGTAACATATTAAAATTTTACTTCGAACAAGGGACAAGATTTCCATTCTGGGCTCAGAAACCTAACCTTCGTCACAGTTAAAGGCCCCAACTCCTTCCATCTTCTGGAAATGTCCATTTCAACTTTTAACATGTCAATGAATTAATGGTGTGCAGGCTTGACATCTAACTCTAGGGCAGCAGGTGAGGTACCTGATGCTGAAAAGCCAATCAGTGGCCCTCCAGCACTGACAGATGGGCATCCCCACTGGCCAAAGTGGAAGCTGCCAATTTGCAATGCAGGGAACAAGAGAGCCTCAACATAAGACATCACTGGTGAACTGTGATTGAGGAGAGGCAATCTCTCTAGGGACAGAGAGCAGCAGATATTGTGATCCAGAACCTATGACTGGTGCGAATAGAGGGAATACCCTACTACATAAACCTCAATCTCCCTTTCTCATCATGAAACTGCTATGATGCAGTGTGCATGTTTTTACCTGACAGATTTACCTGCAGCTTCTTCATTCAAATCTAATAAAATTTTCATTTTTAGCACAAAGAATAGTTATCCAATAATAAGTTAGAACATAGAACATAGAAAAATACAGCGCAGTACAGGCCCTTCGGCCCTCAATGTTGCGCCGACCGAATCCTACTAACCTACACTAGCCCAATAACTTCCAAATGCCTATCCAATGCCCGCTTAAATGACCATAAAGAGGGAGAGTTCACCACTGCTACTGGCAGGGCATTCCATGAACTCACAACCCGCTGTGTAAAGAATCTACCCCTAACATCTGTCCTATACCTTCCACCCCTTAATTTAAAGCTGTGTCCCCTTGTAACAGCTGACTCCATTAGCGGTAAAAGGTTCTCAGTGTCTACCCTATCTAAACCCCTAATCATCTTGTACACCTCTATCAAATCTCCCCTAAACCTTCTTTTCTCCAATGAGAACAGCCCCAAGTGCCTCAGTCTTTCCTCATACGATTTTCCTACCATACCAGGCAACATCCTGGTAAACCTCCTCTGCACTCGTTCCAATGCCTCCACATCCTTCCTATAGTATGGCGACCAAAACTGCACACAATACTCCAGATGAGGCCGCACCAGAGTCTTATACAACTGCAACATGACCTCAGGACTCCGGAACTCAATTCCTCTGCCAATAAAGCCCAGTACACCATATGCCTTCCTCACAGCACTATTTACCTGGGTGGCAACTTTCAGAGATCTGTGTACATGGACACCAAGATCCCTCTGCTCATCCACACTACCAAGTAGCCTACCATTAGCCCAGTAATCCATCTTCTTGTACCAAATAATAATCCCTGCCATCTTGTGAAACTTAATTAAATCATCTCATTTAGTCCATCTATGCCATCCCCATCTTTTGATCCTTCTTCACATGACAATCTACTAATGTCACCCCATCTCATTTTCTCAATGCTATTCCTATCTCACTCTTTCCATTTCCATCCTTCTCATCAATCATCATCCTATGTAATTTATTCTGTGATGGTAACTTTGTTTTTCAGCTTCTCTTGTTGGGTTTCTATTTTCTCCCAACAAAACACCAAAACCCTGCAGCCACTGAGCACTGGCAGCTGTGTCTGTGTCAACAGATCTCTCCAAATCTTCATGCACCAATATGCCTCTGTATGTGCTAGGATCATCCAACAAATAAACTCACCAACAGGTACACCACTTAAACTGGCCAATCCAAACAGACAGCCGAGAATGAATTATTATTATAGATTACTCTGAGTTTTCTTTTCAACATTCAGCAATTACTGTGATGCACTCCACTAACTAACTTGAAAAGACAGTCCTTACCTACAAGTACTAGGTTTAGTGGGAAAATAGAAGTTAAAACATTTCCTTTACATGACCATTATCTTTGGTTTAAATCCCAGTATTGAGTAGTACAATTATTTTGGGACTTTGCTTGACTGCCTGAGAAAGTGTCTCAAAGACTGTTTTCAGGAATCCATTTTCAACTTGTTATAAAGAAATATTGATTTTTCTATTTGGCCCAAGGAAATTATATCTTTCAACAGATTAAGCCTAAAGAATCAGCTAAAAATATAAAAATGCTTATGCTCTTTTTTGGGGAAAAACAAAGGAAAAGGAGAAATGCTCAAAATGTATTCTATCCGCAATCTTTGATTCCTTTCATCAGAGCCATTTGTTGTTACAGTAACTTTTATATGGGAAAGAAGAGTAATAAAATTCATTAGATTCACTTTATTAAGCACAGTCAGCATAGCTCTATTATCTACTTTCAAAAAAGGAGATTAAAGCAAACAAAGTTGTTTAACAGAAGAGTACAATGTAGAGTTCAAAATCTGACTTAGGCTGCACATGTCCATATTTTGAGTCTGATTTTAATTCTATGTAAGTGTGTGGGTTTCAAGTGAGTTATAATTTTGTGCCTTACTGCAGAAGTGATTTTCTTGTAGGCATTATATACCAGAATAAAGTCACCTTACTGAAAATAAATAAATAGATCAATTCATTAATTCCATGCATCTTGCTGAGAAATTGGGTTAGAGATAAAACAACAAGATTATTGTACAACAGGTTATTTGACCTGTTTCTCTTTACTCCCAAATATCCATAGGGAATGTAAGATGAATTTACCCATTAATAAGCTAAAATTAAATCCAGTGTGACTTTCAGTCAATTGTGGCCAGGATTAAGCTTGGTCTCTCCTTTGAAATCTTCAGTAGACCCAAGGGACCTTCCATAAATAATGGGGCATCTATAGAATAAGAGGCTTTTTAAAAAAAAGTTTAGCAAAAACACCTTGCTCTTAAGTATTGTAGTGTTTTTAATAAGGAACTTTACAGGTGTGATTATCAAACAAAACCAACACTGATGTGAGGGGTGATGCGAACAAGAGGTATCCAAAATCTTAGTTAAAGAAATAGGTTTTAAGGAACGTCGTAAAGTAGAAGAAGAGGCAACAGAAATCAGGAACCTACGAAAATCAAAATATATTGGCCACCAGACACAATATTTGAAATCAATACTTTCCTCAATGCCCAGCACAGAATAATATCACATCATTGCTCAGGATTGATTGTGGTGCACTCCACTAATTAACTTGAAAAGACAGCCCTTACTGATGAATGACCAATCCCAAAGGGGGATCTCTGTACCGCTCTCCTCTGACTTAGCACTAATCCCCTGATTGGTTGTACTGGAAATGCTGAATTTGCCCATTCCTTAGATTGCAATGATATGGAATTCTCAACACTTATAATACTAGCCTGGACTGATATGAGACAATACTGTTCACTTAATGTGCTGGTACCCCCTGACCTAAGACAGTCTTCTTGACTTGACTGAGGACTAATCTCCTCAGAGTTCTGTGGAAAGATCACTTGACCTGAAACGTTGACTCTGATTTCTCTCCACAGATGCTGCCAGATTTGCTGAGCTTTTCCAGCAATTTCTGTTTTTGTTGATAATCTCCTGAGACTTTGAGAGACCATTAGTTGAAGCACATTCAGTAAATAGATTGCAGCATAGAGTCATAGAGATATACAGCATGGAAACAGACACTTCGGTCCAACCTGTCCATGCCGACCAGATATCCCAAACCCAATCTAGCCCCATCTGCCAGCATCTGGCCGATATCCCTCCAAACCCTTCCTATTCATATACCCATCCAAATGCCTCTTAAATGTTGCAATTGTACCAGCCTCCACCACTTCCTTTGGCAGCTCATTCCATACACGTACCACCTACTGCGTGAAAAAGTTGCCCCTTAGATCTCTTTTATATCTTTCCCCTCTCACCCTAAACCTATGCCCTCTAGTTCTGGACTCCCCACCCCAGGGAAAAGACTGTCTATTTATCCTATCCATGTTCTCGTAATTTTGTGAACCTCTACAAGGTCACCCCTCAGCTTCCGACGCTCCAGGGAAAACAGCCCCAGCCTGTTCAGCCTCTCTCTATAGCTCCAATCCTCCAACCCTGGCAACATCCTTGTAAATCTTTTCTGAACCCTTTCAAGTTTCACAACATCTTTCCAATAGGAAGGAGATCAGAAATGCACGCAATATTCCAAAAGTGGCCTAACCAATGTCCTGTACAGCCGCAACATGACCTCCCAACTTCTGTACTCAATACTCTGACCAACAAAGGAAAGCATACCAAACACCTTCTTCATTATCCTATTTACCTGCGATTCCACTTTCAAGGAGCTATGAACCTGCACTCCAAGTCTCTTTGTTCAGCAACACTCCCGAGGACCTTACCATTAAGTGTATAAGTCCTGCTAAGAATTGCTTTCCTAAAATGCAGCACTTCGCATTTATCTGAATTAAACTCCATCTGCCACTTCTCAGCCCATTGGCCCATATGGTCCAGATCCTGTTGAAATCTGAGGTAACCCGCTTCGCTGTCCACTACACCTCCAATTTTGGTGTCATCTGCAAACTTACTAACTGTACCTCTTATGCTCGCATTCAAATCATTTACGTAAATGACAAAAAGTAGAGGGCCCAGCACCAATCCTTGGGGCACTGCACTGGTCACAGGCCTCCAGTCTGAAAAACAACCCTCCACCACCACCCTCTGTCTTCCACCTTTGAGCCAGTTCTGTATTCAAATGGCTAATTCTCCCTTTATTCCATGAGATTTAACTTTGCTAATCAGTCTCCCATGGGGAACCTTGTCGAACGCCTTACTGAAGTCCATATAGATCACATCTACTACTCTGTCCTCATCAATCTTCTTTGTTACGTCTTCAAAAAACTCAATCAAGTTTGTGAGACAAGATTAAGTTGAAGAAAACAGCTCAGCGCCACATTCTTAAGGACAGCTCGGGATGAGTATGAAATAAGTATAAAATAATGTCTTTGCCACACAAACTATGGCACCGACAGCTTGTTACCATGCAGTGACACGTCTACGCCATTGACTGATCACTACTGTCAAATGTGACAAGCTGCCTGGCTCTATGTCTGTGCTCAGAGAAAAAGCAAAGCAGAAGTACAGTAAGTCTGTAAATTCTAAATTACGTGACAATGCACAAAAAAGGCAAGGCAAGACAGATGCTATGAACATCCAAGCTATGAGTCCTGAGATGTACCTCGTTCTGAAACAGGAGATGAGTTCTTGGCCTTATGTACAAAGCAGGCTGACAGCAGCACTGCAATATAATATGTCAGTGTGCTCCAAAGCACAGCACTGAAGTTGTGAATTATATTTCAAGTTAGCTTGAAATGTGTCATGATGATATGGTGAGGCTACCATGATGATATGTCCAAAGTCAACCTCTGTGGACCAGGTTGCATCAGGTTCCTACCCATGGAGTGTACCCCAAGATGCTGGGGAAGACTGCTCAAGTTAATGGCCTGGAGGTACCTGCTCTGTCCCTCAGGGCAGGAACTGTCACCATCTAGTTTCTCTCTACTGAGCTGGAGAATTGGTAACTGTGGTGCAGTAAGATTACGTAGTACTGCGAGGTAATTGCATGCCTCTCACTGCCCACCAGTGGGATTTGCATCTTTGTTCAAACTTTGGGCAAAAAAATTGAGCATTTATTTTCTCAATGATGAGAATATCATTTTTCCATTCTTAACAGATTTTCTCAACTGATCTGCTGTCCAGGGACTGAGAAAATCCAGCCAGTTATAACTGCAGGAGTACAAGAAAAAAGGCATACCAGAGAAATCTGAAATGCCACCCTCCTCACATGCATCTCATGTACATTATTACAATGACACTTTACATTTAACAATCCTTGGAGGATACGTTTTGAAGGACCGTGGACAAAGGAAGCTATTTCACATTTTGTGAACATACTTGGTGTAGTTTCTAAAAAAGTGGGCATTGAAAGTTCACTGTAGACATTAGAGATTTTTAAAAACTTCCTAGAAACTATATGAAAGGTGATGACTATTTGTTTTGCTGTACACCCTGCTTTTCTTTTCCAACAGTAAGGTTGGTACAGCTTTTTGTTTTATCCAGCTGAGTTGGAGGGAGCCTTGCTAAGTGCAAGTTGAATTGCAGGGAAGTCAGCTAATTTCAAACAGAGTTGAAGGATAACTTGTTTGTGAACAATTTTCTCAGTGGATCACACCCATTTCTGGAACATATTTCAGCATTAGCAAATGTGGTTGAAAGAACATTTCAAGATTGTATCTTCCATAAAGACCATGACTGCAAGACTTCAGAGACTACCGTCCGAAAATAGTGACTTGATCACTTGAGCCAGAACAATCAGAACAAGTCTCTGGAACATCTTATGCTTTAACCTTTTGCCTCACATTTGCCACAGTGGTTTTATTTCCAGAAAGATAAATCTCTTCTCAGAAATATGTTTATTTTTCTCTTTTACATGATGAATGTGTGTGTGTGTGCTTGCATATGAAATTGAGGCTGTTTAGATGGAAAATAATTTATACTTCTATATTACTGGTGGTATATACTTAATCCATTATTCCATTTTTAATGAATGTTTTATTTTGTTAATAAACTCATATTTATATTTGTTAAACAAACTGACTTTTTAAATTTAAAACTGGATGGAGATAAGGTATTTAATCTATTTAATCTTAGTAATGGCAAATATACTTTATTCTATTTTTAAAGATCAACTCAACTTGTTGATTACCGTTTTTCAGAATGAAGAAAATCTGTTTGATATCACTTTACTGAAATAACTTGCCTATGTACGTAGCAGATAATAACAATTTCTTGTAAAACTCGCGTATTCATTATATTTTCTTCTTTTCATCATTATATGTTCCCCATTTCACAACAAGTAAACAATGTGAGCAGACAACTTTCTCCGAAATCTAATTTAGTGCTGTTCCAAAACCAGTAATTCTGACAAATGTTAATATGATTTTCTCTTATTTTGTAAGGAAAACATTATTTTCACCAATGACTCCAAACATAGGATTGCCGAGTTGAAGAACATATGATTCGGGATAGATCCTTGTGTGTTGTTCCAACTAAGCATTAAGAAAATTAAGCATTGTTATTTCTAATAAGGGAATGGTGATCATTCCTTGTAGGTTCCCAGATTCGTGAAATCTGGAATGGTGATGCATGAAGTCAAATGACTCCCTGATTATTGTGATCAGAGTCATCCCTCACCTGGGATCTTCACTGCTGAAAAGTTGCATTTATCTGAGGACCTAATTCATGGGCAATCCAAAGCTGCTCAGTTCAAATCCTAGCGCTTTGTTGTGAAAGATATAAAATGGTGATTGTTTTAATACTAACTGGTTAAATAATGTCCTTTAAGAAAACAAAGTCATTGAGTTACCAGTTAACTTCTCCAGTCTGGCCTATATGTGACCATTATTCCATTCATCCTCCACAACCACCTGACGAAGGAGCAGTACGCCAAAAGCCAGTGCTTCCAAATAAATCTGGGTTGTGTGATTTTTAACATTATTCCATACAACTTGGTTGATTCACTGTAGCAAAGTACATCAAGTAGTTGTAAAAATAATCATCATTACGAAAGGTCACAACACAAATTGTCATGGCAACTAGGGTGTGGGCAATAAATGTGGAGAGAAAAACAAAGTGACAATGGTAAATATAATCCCAATTTTATGTTTGCCTCCCCAGTGAGAACTGATTTTATAATTCAGCATCATGAACTCCAGCAGTTGATCAATGCAAGTCTCACTTGGCTTATTTAAAATATCAGTTCATGAGAGAGTTGTATTTAAATCACAGTGAAAAACAACCAGCTGAATGCAAATGCAGCTTAAGGTCAAGAGTATGTTCACACTCCATAATATAGTCAGGCAAAGCCGAATATTATTCCACAAATTCTTATTTTCATTCTCCACCCAGGAATGCTTTTGATCCATTCTCTAATTGTGTTATAATAGTAGTTCTTATTTTCACTTGTGTTTAGTGTTCTAGATGGATCTATGAATTCTTTGTGGATCAGCCCGTGATTACATCATTATATTTTGTAGACAAACTGCTATGTATGCATTTGTGTCAAATATCTTAAGATTGAACTAATTCCAAGGTGATAAGATCATGCAATTTAGGCTAAAAAAGTCCAAAGCTACAGTCTTAAAATCATAAGGATATTCTGGAAATTGAGCTTTTAATGTCATAGGCATAGATATGCAGTCATAGAGATGTACAGCACGTAAACAGATCCTTTGGCCCAACTCGTCCATGGCATCCAGACATCTAAATTAATCTCGTCCCATTTGCCAGCATTTGGCCCATATTCCTCTAAACCATTCCTATTCATATACCTCTCCAGATGTCTTTTAAATGTTGTAATTGTACCAACTTTCACCACTTCCTCTGGCAACTCATTCCATACCAGCACCTCTCTCTGCATGAAAAATGTTGCCCCTTAGCTCCCTTTTATATCTTTCCCCTATCACCTTAAATCTATCTGATGTCGTTCTGGACTCCTCTGCCCTGGGGAAAAGATGCTGTCTATTTACCTTGTCCATGCCCCTCAAGACTTCACAAACTTCTATAAATCAACTAACATATAAGGTCATCTACCCAGCCTCCAATGCTCCAGGCAAAACAACCCCAGCCTATTAAAACTCTCTCTATTGCTCAAACTGTCCAATCCGAGCTACATCCTGATAGAATACTCCTCACTAATGTAATTGCCTAATAAGTGTTTCGTATTAATGTATAAAATAAATGGCACTTTGAAATCTGAAGGAAGTCTTGAATTTGTCTATTGTAATGGAATTTAGGTGCATTTGAAATGATAGCCAATAATTTGATTATTTGGGCCTATTTTTATTTACAATAAAATAAAATGTGACGCAAGCAATACTTACTGCTATTAAAGACTAAAGTAGATAGCAAATTCTGTGATTGCACATACACAGTTAAATCAGGAAGCTGCAGCTTGAGTAGGCTTTACAGTTCCCCTGGAAGCTTTATTATGTTGCTATCTTTTACTCCAATTGTTAGTTTTGTTGTTATAAAGTAAGCTATTAAAGTAAACTTTGCTGAAGCTCATTGTTCGAGTACTTGTTGGGAATGCAACATTGAAAACTAATGGGATGGCATCGAGTTGAGGTGCGAATAAAACCATGAACTCCCAAGAAAACGTGGAGCTTGGCTATTCCAGTGTATAAATTTAAATGCCATGCCAAGTCTTATTGAAAGACACCCAGCTTTGCTGGCACTAAAAGTTAATTCTTGCTTTTATCTTCTAAAAGAAAATGATTATAACTTTTGGTAACTATTTTATTGCTGAAAAGTACTAAAATAAAACTAGGAGAAAATTTTCAAATGTTTTCTATTAACTGTTGGAACTATTGTGTAATTTTTGGCATTGAGTCAAACTGACAATCAGTAATTGGTTAGCTATTTTAGGAAAGATTATTAAATGCTATTTTACTGTACTTAAAGGTTTAAGTGTCTTGCACTGATTAAAGAGTTGGTATAATTTTCTTTGTCAACTGATGTAATCCCAAATGTAAACACTAGCATACTCAGCACAATTTTAATTATTTTCTTTGATTGAAATATTTTTGAATTTTGAGGGAGTTAAAATATGCAGATCTATCTGTACTGTTGCATTCTTACAGAATGCGCTAGACACTTTTAAAAAGTGTTTGAAATGTATTAACTGTCTCTTCTATGACTCTAAATTATAATATTTTTCATGTTATTAGACTATTGCACAGACAACTAACATTTTTCAAATACTTTTTTGAATGTTGGCCTAGCTTTCAGTATTTGTAGATGCAATATTCATGGAATAAGTTCAGATATCAGGCTGAATTTTACCAAAAAGCAACTAAGTGTCAATTTCACAGTGTTTCAAAGAGAATTTCTCGTTGTGAACATGTGCTTTCTCAGGCAATTCTCTGCTGCTCAGGTGATTATGTGCGCACCATATGACTATTGCATCACTCTTGCACTTTCTTGAGCTCACCAGTGATCAAAGTAATTGAAATAATTCCACAGAAGCCAGTGGCCCATCACCAAATCACCCTTCATTTACACATGGAGAGTCCTTGACACTGATCCAGCTCCCGCAGAGTTAGGTCTCAGAATGAACAGAATGTCTGACACTCCTGTCAGCTAAGGCTCCCTGATTGAACAAGATTAACTGCCCCAATCTGGAAACTCATATTTGATGATGTCCACCTGGCAGACCTCATCATAATCATAGGTGATATGAGTGAAATTTAATTCTAAGTGAGTCATCATATTAAAGTGTATGTTCATGTTTCCTCATCAGCTCTGAGTGATTGTCATTGTAGCTGCAACTACAAGGATGAAGGTAGAAAGGCTAGTCATCCTTAGTACCACACACTCTTTCAACACTATCAGGCCATTACTCTTCTTTTTTTTAGATTACTTACAGTGTGGAAACAGGCCCTTCGGCCCAACAAGTCCACACCGACCCGCCGAAGCGCAGCCCACCCGTACCCCTACACCAAACACTATGGGCAATTTAGCATGGCCAATTCACCTGACCTGCACATCTTTGGACTGTGGGAGGAAACCGGAGCAACGGGAGAAAACCCACGCAGACACGGGGAGAATGTGCAAACTCCACACAGTCAGTAGCCTGAGTCGGGAATTGAACCCGGGTCTCTGGCACTGTGAGGCAGCAGTGCTAACCACTGTGCCACTGTGTCGCCCCTACCGCCCCTATTTTCTTTTTCATATCGCTCAAATTAGCTTAAAACTTTGTTATGATTGAGTGCCAGAGCATTGGATGTTGTGAAGATTTCCATTAAGTTTGTTATCTTAATTTATCTGAGCAACAATTGAAGCATAAGATGATCAAACTAGTATGCTACATTTACTGTTGGGATTACACAGGGTTGCTGGCCTTTCCAATTTTAAAACAATAACAGTGAGTGAAAGATGGCTTCACACAACTCAGTTCCATTGAATGAGGTTCACAAAGAAGCCCTACCTTGTTTTGGAACAAGACTGAGTTTAGTAACCTGAAGGTGCTGTTCTGCCTAAAGAACATTCTCATGTTCCAACATAGTAGTGTCCAGTATTCTCTGACATAGATTTCCCATTACTGCACACAATAGTCTGCATGTGACTATAAGTTAAGAAGATCTTCAGATGTTCAACAACCATTGTTCAACATCAGTCATGTTAAGCAGCCAATCTAAAACAGTACAAGCAAGGAAGTAAATGTAATGATTTTCTTTACTTATAATTTCATTTCACAGAGAGCAAAGTAAATTATTTGGACTTGCACATTAGAATAACATCAGAGACATCAATTTATAGATTTCTGCAATGAACTGTGCAGAATCAAGGACTGGAATTTTTTTTCTCAAGTCGGTCCCCATGAGCCAGGGCATTTATCAATGTGTGGTTCCACATGCTGCACTGTGTTCAATCTTGTTATTTTTCTGCTGGAGTGTGGTGAGGGGTTGAAATCAGGGCAGCCACTGTGGAAACAAACCAAGGGCAGGAACAGAGAGGGATGACAGATGTTGATAGACAGTTGAGAAAGCCCACCTGCATTCACTGGAATATTAGCCAAATTCTATAAATATGTCCAATACATCCTAGCAATCACCTTCACTCTCCTCACATCCAAGCCATTCCCTTTCTCCTCATTTCCCCTGCATATCACACATGCTCTCTTACAGTGTAACCACTATGGTTAGAACTTTAGTATGAAAATAATTATTAGAAGTTTCTCTAGAAGTTTTGAATGAATAAACAATTATCAATCCAAACTCAACTCGTAAAAGAAATCCTCCTCTTTGGTGCTCATAAAACTATCAAACACTAGCTATTCAAACTCTCTTGGAAAGCATTTCTTTTAAATATTCATATGCCTTGCAAAATAAACCAACAACGATTCAACAACCTCTTCAAAACACTTTAACCATATTAAAGGCTCATGAAACTGCCAATAAAACTTGCATTGCTCTTCAAAGCTATGTAAGTTATGCTTATGAGAAAAATTTATGAGCAGATTTTGAAATTCAGTCTAACTTTCACAAAGTGGTTCAATTAAACATTATTGTTTAAAAAAAAACCTTTCAGAACTCAATACAATGTTGTCTTTAAAACTGCCTGAACAGAAAGCCATCTGAGTAATTTCAAACCGAAGATTGAACTGATGAACTTTTGAGCAAAGATCAGGCACCTGCTCATCTATTTCAAAGGCTCAACAAATGTGTGGACTTTAAATCAAAGCAAATCAAAGCACAAGGTCCAGGTGACACATTAATAGCTGATTCTTAACACTGATTAATGCAGAAGGACACTTTATTTTCTGGACAAAGTACTCCAAAGCAACTGAACACTTGGACAATGCTGATTAATTTAATGATCACTCGTCCTTTAAGGATACAGGCCTACTGTCAATCACAGTATGCAAGACATAGATAAATTATCATACCCTTTTACATTATGACATTTGAAGCTTGTAAGACTATTTGAATTTACATTAAAAGTTCCTGATTCTAGACTAGGCCAGGAAATGTTATTAAATACATTCAGAGAACAGCTACCAACTGTGTAAAAAAAAATGATGGTCCTGTCGGTAAGTTGCTGCAAGAAGCTCACTACCCAGGGCCACATAAATCACACACATGGGATTTTGTATTTATACACAATAGACAATAAATAATGGTGCAGGAATAGGCCATTCTGCCCTTTGAACCAGCACCACCATTCATTATGATCATGGCTGATCATCCTCAATCAGTATCCTGTTCCTGCTTTATCTTCATAACCCTTGATTCCACTATCCTTAAGAGCTCTATCCAACTCTCTCTTGAAAGTATCCAGAGACTTGGCCCTCCCAGCCTTCTGGGGCAGAGCATTCCATACACACACCACTCTCTGGGTGAGGAAGTTTCTCCTCAACTCTGTTCTAAGTGACCTACCCCTTATTTTTAAAATGTCCTCTGATTCAGGACTCACCCATCAGCGGAAACATGCTTCCTGCCTCCAGAGTGTCCAATCCTTTAATAATCTTATACGTCTCAATCAGATCCCTGCTCAGCCTTCCAAACTCAAGCGTATACAAGCCCAGTTGCTCCAATTCTTTGGCGTAAGACAGTCCTGTCATTCCGGGAATTGACCTTGTGAACCTACGCTGCACTCCCTCAATAGCCAGAATGTCTTTCCTCAAATTTGGAGACCAAAACTGCGCACAATATTCCTGGTGTGGTCTCACCAGGGCCCTGTCCAGCTGTAGAAGGACCTCTTTGCTTCTATACTCAATTCCTCTTGTTATGAAGGCCAGCATGCTATTAGCTTTCTTCACTGCCTGCTGTACCTGCATGCTTGCTTTCATTGACTGATCTTCAAGAACATCTAGATCTCGTTGTACTGCCCCTTTACTTAACTTGACTCCATTTAGGTAGTAATCTGCCTTTCTGTTCTTGCCACCAAAGTGGACAACAACACATTTATCCACATTAAACTGCATCTGCCATGCATCCATCCACTCACCTAGCCTGTCCAGGTCAATCTGTATACTCCTCACATTTCACCCTGTCACCCAGCTTTGTGTCATCAGCAAGTTTACTAATATTACTTCTAATACCTTCATCTATATCATTAATGTACATTGTAAAAATCTGCAGTCCCAGCACTGATTCCTGCAGCACACCACTGGTCACCACCTGCCATTCCGAAAGGGAGCCGTTTATCACTACTCTTTCTTTCCTGTCAGCCAACCAATTTTCAATCCATGTCAGTATTTTGCCCCTAATACCATGTGCGCTGATTTTGCTCACTAACTTCCTATGTGAGATTTTATCAAAGGCTTTCTGAAAGTCCAGGTAAACTACATCATTGGATCTCCATTGTCCAACTTCAGAGTTACATCCTCAAATAATTCCAGAAGATTAGTCAAGCATGATTTCCCCTTCATAAATCCATGCTGACTCTGACCTATCCTGTTACTGCAATCCAGATGTGTCGTAATATCGTCCTTTATAATTGACTCCAGCATTTTTCCCACCACTGAGGTCAGACTAACTGGTCTATAATTCTCTGTTTTCTCTATCCCTCCTTTCTTAAAAAAGTGGGGCAACATTAGCCACCCTCCAGTCTGCAGGAACTGATCCTGAATCTATAGAACATTGGAAAATGATCACCAATGCATCCACGATTTCTAAAGCCACCTCCTTCAGTACCCTGGGATACAGACCATCAGGTCCCAGGGACTTCTCAGCCTTCAGAGCTAACAGTCTCTCCAACACCATTTCCTGCCTAATATAAATTCCCTTCAGTTCAGGTCCTTCAGCCACTATTACATCTGGGAGATTGCTCATGTCTTCCCTAGTGAAGACAAATCTAAGGTACCAATGCAACTCTTCTGCCATTTCTTTGTTCCCCGTAATAAATTCACCCGTTTCTATCTTCAATGGTCCAATTTTAGTCTTAAACATTTTTTTTTCTCTTTTCACAACATACCTAAAAAAGCTTTTACACTCTTCCTTTATATTTTGGCCAGTTTACCTTCGTACCTTATTTTTTTCTTTGTGTATTTCCTTTTTAGTTATCCTCTGTTGTTCTTTAAAAGCTTCCCAGTCCTCCGATTTCCCACTCATCTTTGCTACGTTATACATTTTCCCTTTTGTCTTTATATGGTCCTTAACTTCCCTTGTCAGCCACGGCCATCCCTGCCTCCCCTGAGGATCTTTCTTCCTTTTTGGAATGAACTGATCCTGCATCTTCTGCATTATACCTAGAAATACCTGCCATTGTTGTTCCACTGCCATCTCTGCTAGGGTATTGCACCATTGAACTTTGGCCAGCTCCTCCCTCATAGCTCCACAGTTCCCCTTATTCAACTGAAATATTGTCACTTCCGATTCTACCCTCTCCCTTTCAAACTGCAGATTAAAGCTTATTGTATTGTGGTCACTACCTCCTAGTGGTTCCTTTATTTTGAGGTCCCTGATCAAATCCGGTTCGTTGCACAACACCAGATCCAGAATTGCTTTCTCCCTGGTAAGCTCCAGCACAAGCTGTTCTAAGAATTCATCTCGGAGGCACTCCACAAACTCCCTTTCTTGGGGTCCAGTACCATCCTGATTCTCCCAGTATACCTGCACGTTGAAATCCCCCATAACAACTGTAGTAATATCTTTGCAACAGGCCAATTTCAGCTCCTTATTCAACTTACACACTACATCCAGGCTACTGTTTGGAGGCCTGTAGATAACTCTATTAGGGTCTTTCTACCTTAGAATTTCTCAGCTCTATCCATACTGACTCTACATCCCCTGATTCTAGGTACCCCCTTGCAAGGGACTGTATTTATTTGGATTAATCACATTGGGAGTCACAAAATAGCCAGACCAAGTAAGGATGGCAGATTTCATTTCCTAAAAAACATTCGTGAATAAATTGGATTTTTACAACAATTTATATTGGTTACATGGTTAGCATCAGACAATACTTTAAATTCAGATTTTATTGACACCGAAATTCACCATCTACCATAGCAGGATTTGAAACCATGTCCCTAGAACATTAGCCTGAGGTTCTGTATTACTAGGCCAGTGGCATTATCACTATGCATTGTTAATAATCTTGTAAAACTGGCAGCAATCTGTGGGGCTGAACTTTCATGCCTCTATCTTTGTTGGAGGAAAGCAGGAGAATTCAAAACTTACAGGCAGCATTATCACTATGCCACTGCCTTCCCAAGGGTGGATAGGGAATGGTGGAAGGAATCCTGGAATTGGGTGCTGCCTGTAAGTTTTGAATTCTCCTGCTTTCCTCCAACAAAGATAGAGGCGTGAAAGTTCAGCCCAACAGATTGCTGCCAGTTTTACAAGATTATTAACAATGCCATTACGACTGCAAAACAAGGGCTTACAAATTATTTTAAATTCTGAACAAGAACGTCCATCATAAGGGCCACAACTCTGTACAGTTCTGTTAGTTACTGTTATTAGTACAAACCTTGAATTCCAATTTGATACCATCAGTTTTACATTCTCCTTTAAAAATAATACAACAATGATCCAAAGAAATGTACATTGAATATTTGATGAACTAAAGTAAATTAATGGTTGTAATACAGATCTCCTTTGATTACTTAAAATAAGGGAAATCATAGTTCTAGTGCACTTGCATGCAGAAAAAGTTGGCAAATAAAGTATTTAGAAAAATATGTTCCACGTGTTTATACTAACAATGTATAAAAAGGCATTTGTACAAGTGAAATTAGAATAGACTGTATCTTATCTTTCATTTTCCTAATTTTTTTTCTACTCACCATAAAGAAAAAAAACACAAAATATAAAATGGCGGTAAGATAAAAGAATATTACAACTATGATATTTTGCTTCAAATGTTTAGCTTATTATGTGGCTGCTAATCTTTTAATGACAGCAATGTAGTTACTGATAAAGATTAAATTTAAATGAATTTTCCACTATAGCTGCTTCTGTGGATATTCTGTTTCTTCTAGACAGCGTTTTAACTCTGCTTGAAGCAATATGAAATAACAGATGAAAGAATGAATTTGCACAAAAATAGCTAAAAATCACACAACACCAGGTTACAATATTCACCATGTATCCTAAAGAACCATTTTTTGAAGTACTGGCATCTTTGTTTAGTACTGAAAATGTGTTGCTGGAAAAGCGCAGCAGGTCAGGCAGCATCCAAGGAACAGGAGATTCGACGTTTCGGGCATCTGCTTCTTCAGCATCTGCAGACCTCACTTTCTCATCTTTGTTTAGTAGCCAAACGGAAATCAATTTCTCACAACAAGATCCTTCAAGCAGCAATGAGATCATTAACCATAATTTTTGATAATGGTGTTACTGGCTAGGACATCAGGAGAATGTTCTTCTCTTATCCACATTAAACCATGAAATTTTCAGTATCAAATTCAACTTGCAGCATCTAAGTTTAGCATTTCATCCGTGAGAATGCATTAACTTCTCAGTACAACACTGAAATTTGGCCTACATTAAATGACCAATGTAGTGAATGTTATGGGGTCAGCCAAGTAGAATACGAGTTCTCTGATGAGGGTAGTCAATATGGTACAATCAGAGAGTGTCAGACATCTGTTCACTCTCAGAGAGCTGGATCGCTGTCAAGGATGCTCCATGAGTAGATAAGTGATGTGGTGATGGTACATCACTGTGGAGTTGTTTCAGTGTTGCTGAAGGAAAAACATGCTCCTAAATAAATTTGCTGTCATCGGTTATCCTTGAGTTGGGGGGAAGCACTTCTGGCATCATGCCGTTAATTGTGAAACTTGACCTATTTGACCCTGCTGTTGAAGATGTGTAAAGAATGCATTACTTTTTCCAGGCAAATGACATCAATGAAAAGTGCAATAAAGTGCAGTTGACCTAACTTGTCATCTTCCCACTCACCTATCCGCCCCCCTTTCGCACTCACCAGTCACAATAACCACCTGCCTGCATCCACCTATCACCATCCTATCTTCCCTTACCCCACCCCTACTCACCCTCCCTCTATATACTTCTGGGCTCCCTCTCCCTCTCCAGTCCTACTGAAGGGTTTTGGCCCTAAAACGTTGACCTTCCTGCTCCTTGGAGACCATCTGACCTACTGTACTTTTCCAGCTTCACATCTGTTGACTACAATTACTCTACCAACCTTTGCAACAAAAGCAACAAGTAATTGTCCTGCCAGAATGTGGATTCACGACCTTTTTGATCATTAAGAGCCTAACTTTCCTTGAGGTGCCAGACACTAAAACCTTTCAACAGTTGAATGATTTAGTTAAGAAATATTACAACCCCAAGCCTCCTCCACTTCTGAGACATTATCATCTTTACTCAGCACTTTGAGAACCAAGAAAATCCATACCAGGATTGTTGATGAGGTTAAGTTGACTGCCGGATGAATGTGACTTTGGCTTAACCCTTAATGAAATGCTGAGAGACCATTTGGTATGTGGGATTAATGATGCAACTATGCAAAAGCACCCACTGGCTGAAGCACAACTGGACTTCAAACAAACACGAGTCATAAGTCAGACAGCATGGAAACAGACTCTTTGGTCCAACCAATCCGTGCCGAACATAATCCCAAACTAAATTAGTCCCACTGATCTGCTCCTGGCCCATATCCCTCCAAACTTTTCCTATTCATGCATCTATCCAAATGTCTTTTAAATGTTGTAATTGTAGCCGCATCCACCATCTCCTCAGGAAATTCATCTTTTACACACAAACCACCTTCTGTATAAAAAAATTGCCTTGTATGTCTTTTTTAAATCTCTTTCCTCCCATCTTAAATTGTCCTTTAGTCTTAAAATACCCCATCCCACAGAAAAAACAACTACCATTAACTCTATTTATACCGCTCATTATTTCATAAACTTCAACCTCCTATGCTCCAGTGAAAAAAGTCACAGCCTATCCAGCCTTTCTTTATAACTCAAACCTTCCATACCCGGAAATATCCGGGTAAATCTCTTCTGAACCCTCTCCAGCTTGATAATATCCTTCCTATTGATGAAGTTAGAGAATCACAAAATAAAGCATTCTATTTTTACTTGCTTATCATGGTATATTGGGAACTCAAGGGTTAAAGATCCACTATTTAAAGGACTCACTGCATTGATTGTATGCCTGTCCTCTGACAGAGTGAGACTGGACATCAGAATAAGGGTTCTGGCTGACTGCAAGCTGCCAAAAGGGGCTGAAACCATATCTGCAGATTTTACTTTCAGCTTCACACAAAGGTGTTTGTTTTTCCTAGTCAAGTCTGATGGCCTTGGTCATAAATCTTATGATAGCTTCCTGTTCCCATTGTCATCCTTCCTTATATATTAACAAGGGTATGTGAAGACCAACAATAAGAACAAAGCAAAAATCCTACTATCTAAACCCTTATCCATTAACATACGATTGTGAAAAATACGATAACCAGCTCCTGTAAACCATTCACTATTTGTCACAGGAAGTCAGCAATTACCGGGCATTGTAAAAGTGCAATTATCTGTATTAAACAACAATAATAGCAATCAGCCATGTGGCTTGTAGACTTCTGTATTATTCATACCCAAATAAGGTATAAAATCTACCGCTTGCATGTAAAGAGCAGAGACTCGTTGAGAGGTGCCACCACAAGTAGGCTACACGACTCCTTTGGTGTCACTGAGAATCTCTGACCAGTTGTCCGAAAATAAAGCATCTACCTATGAACTGAAACTTGAGTCGTCTGGAGCTGTGAGTCAAACTTCCACACTACAACTGGGAGACCAGAACTACAACTGGCTTTATCGTTTGAAAATGTGTTAAGTAGAGTGTATGAGTTGCAGGAAGTGGACACTCTTGCTAGTCCAACTGAGCTTGAGGAACACCACTTAATGAAGACAATTGCATAGCCTCACTCAGGGCATATCCTGACAGAGGAGTCTAGGTCAGCCTGTGGAAAAAGCCTAAAAAGAAGACAAGTCTCTGCCAAATAATTAAAATTTTCTTCAGGTTCTGGGCTGGCAAAACATTGTAGTTACAGCTGGTATGCGGACTTGAGACAGCAAGAGAGTCCCACTTGAAATAAATTGAATTAGCGAACTCATAAGCCAGTATCCAGGACAGAACACACACTGGAAAGTCTACCTATATCTGATTTAGAACAGTTAAACTGCTTAGCACCATCCAAATTAGAACCAATCTGATTAAATGGTCACTTAGTTCCAACAGAGTTCCATATTGGTGCAGTCATTTCAGTGATTGCAGAACCAGTCTTTAACAAAATTCAACATGGACTCCAACTCTTTGCACAAGACCTCAGCTCGACTAAGAATTTATACTGATGAACCTTTACAGATTAAGAGTACAACTTCAGTTCCAGTCTCTTAGGAACAGTAGCTGGTTCAGTTACCACTGATGATAGTAAAAGGCTCAGGCCCAAGCTTGATGGGGTGAAATTGGTTGAAAACGATTCACCTAGATTGGCTGAACACTTTTTTGTTTGGAAAATGGCTGCCTGAGTGAAGACCTAACAAATTCCCAGACTTTTTACAGATAAGTCGAGGGACTATCAAAGGAGCCAAGGCCACCCTGCATTTTGACCAGGAAGCAATTCCATAATTCTGCAAGGCTCGTCCAATGCCATTTGTCCTACACGCAAAAGTAGAGGCAGAAATCAGAAGGCTGGAAATCGAAGGGATCATCAAACCAATCCAGTTCGAAGAATGGGCAGCACCGGCCACATGGAATGCAAAGCCTGATGGTTCAGTTCACCTTTGTGGGGATTTTAAACAAACATTGAACTGTTTTTTGCTGGTGGAGAAATACTCAATCCCTCAATTAGAGAATTATACACAAATCTGGCAGGGTGTCTGTCTTTCACAAAGCTGGAGATGAGCCATGTGTACTTTGCGGAGAGATGAGGATTCCCGGAAGAACACTACAATTAATACTCATAAAGGTTTGTCCCAATACTTGAGACTGCCATTTGGTATAATTTGCAGTGCAATTTTTCACTGGACAATGGAAAATATTTTACAAGATCTACCTAAGGTTATCATTCATTTAGATGACTAATAAGGATCATTTAGAGAACTTGGGCAAAGTCCTTAGATGTTTCTCACAGGCGGCCATATACTTTAGAACAGAAAATGTGTGTTCCAGGCACTGCAAGTGACCTGCTCGGTTGACAAGAGTCAACAAGACTTGATTACACCTGTTGGAAGATAAAATTAGGGTATCAGACTTAGGTCTTTCCTTGGACTGTGAATTATTATGGAATGATCACACAAAACCTAGTCTCAATCCTGATACCTTTGCTTCAACTGTTAAAAAAGGGTCAGCCTTGGAAATGGTCGCATAGCCAAGCCATAGCTGTTAGGAAAGCAAAGAAACAACCACCATCCTCTAAGATATTGGCACAATATGATCCCAATTAGTAAGTGGCCCAATGCAGAGACCAAGTATGACTAGATGGAGAAGGAAAATTTGGCAATCATATTTGGAATCAGGAATACTTTATCAGATGTAAATTTGCAATAATAATGGACAACAAACCTCTTCTAAGCCTTTCTAAAGAGGAAAAGGCAGTGCCGCCCATAGCTTCAGGCCAAATTCAGTGGTGGGCTTTAAAACTAGGTCCGTATCATTGCAAGTTGGAACACTGTCTGGGGAGCCAAGAGCAGATATGGATGATTTGCGCCTGCTCCTCCTAGCAGATACACAACCATTGGTACTGCGAGTCTGTAATGGTTTTAAATTTTCTGGACACATTTCCAGTCACAGCTGACAATATCAGACTTTGGATGTAGGAAGATCCGGCCCTGGCAAAACTAAAACAGCTGGTGGTGATGGGGAAAGCCAAAGGGTCATCACAACCAGCTGCCAGATGCTGGCTGAACTTCTCCAGGGTCATCCAGGGTTTCTAACATGGAGATGTTGGCAAGAAATTATGTCTGGTGGCCAGGATTGGATATAGCCATAGCCACATTGGTGGGACTGTGCCCAGAATGCCAACAAGGACAAAAATCGATACCAACAGCTTCCCCATATTCATGATAATAACTGGTAATCCTTGCACTTGGTTACACATCTACAGTGCAGATCGTTTCATTGGCTTAGTCATTGTTGATGCTCATTCAAAGCGTCTGGATATGCATAGACTTCATATATCAACACAGTAACAACAATAGAAAAACCGTATGCATCTTTTGCAAAACACAGGCCCCGCAGAAGTGTTGGTCACAGGTAAGAAGTCATTGTTTGCCAGTGGGGAATTTGAGTATTTCCTAATGTTGAATGGTATTTGTCAGATAAAAATGGCATCAGGAATGATGATGCCAGACACAAGACTCTGCTAAACGAAACAGTTCACTTCAGGGGACAAAGTTTGGTGTAGGGACCAGGGCAATGGCATTGCTTGGGTAAGAGGCAAGTTGATGCAAGGTTAGGTTCAGTGACGTGACATCCAAAAGCTGCAAACTTGCAAACGATGCTGGAACTAAATGTGCCTGTCTCCTTGATTATCTTTCTGTTTTGGAACACATGGGTTCTCCTTCTCTGTCAAGTGTTGAAGATACATCAGAATCTGAGATGGACTTAGCAGATTTCGCCACCTAACACCTTTGCCACCTGAACAGGACAATGAATTTTTTCTGAGATGCTCGGGGCGCAAGCTAATGTGTGTTACACACCACCTGTGTCACAGGCAGAGTTGGAGGAACCTTACCCAGAGCTAAAAGGGCTTAGGAAGAGCTACAAAAAAAAACTATGTCCTCGGACTCAGAGGGGAAGGGATGCAGTGATTGTAACAAGGTCAGCCAGGTGAACCTCACAGAATAGCAGCTCCTTGATTGTGGCTTTTAATCTGGTCCAATTGGGGAGTCCTGGCTGACAAATAAGAACAGGAATGTCAGGCAAGTTGCTCATTCTGAGAGTTTGCTCTGAAGAAGCTAAATCAATGTCAAAGACTCTCCATATGTAAATACAGGGTGACTTGGTGGCAGGATACCAGTCTCTGTGGAGCTATTTCAACCAACACCCAGTGCTTCCAATATTATTTCTTGTAGAACATTTAATTCCAAAGTAACACTTTACGAAAGAAAACACGCTCCGACCTCTCTATTAAATATTTGATGATGATCTTATGTTTATCCCATCTACTACCAAAATACCATTTTTGAATTTACCTTTTCAAAATACTCAAAAGATGTGACATTGAGAGATCTTCTATATGTCAAACTGTAACTTCACAGGTGATTTAAGGGCAGATAACTCACTTTGCTTGGAAAGGACACATTACACACAAAAAAAACAACTGCAACAACTTATGATGATTGTTTGAAATGATGCCTGTAAGTTGAAATGCGGGGAAGAGAAATTTTTCAAGTATACATATTCTTCAAGTGCAATTTCATGATAGACTTTGGTAATGAATGTTTTGTAAAAAATACATTATGTATCCAGAAACTAATTCTAACATTATTTTATTTTCTAAAAATAACAGAAATAAATGTATTTGACATTTTTAAACCAGACTCCAATCTGAAAGTTTTGACATAAAACATTAAAACCTTGTGCTTGCTTTCAGAATGATTGTATACTGATAACACCAGCTGTTCTCCATTAAGGCAACCAAGTATTTCACAAGACAAATGTCAAGTACCAGTGTTCAATTGTCAAACAAAATGTTTCTCCAGAATTATGCCACACAGCTTACACTTGATGAAATCGGCATATTCGTATCCTTCAGAACGATAAAACATATATGGACAAATTCTTCAACTGAAGCATCTTGAATGTTGTAGTCTCAAATCAAACAAGAGAGTACTTATCGCAGAATTTCATTTCATGATAATTTAACTTTTCAATTGTATTTTAGATCACATGTTTTAAAACACTGAGGCATAACTAGATAAAATATTATTTTCAGTATTTAGTTAGTGTTAAAAGATAAACACGCAATCTAGAAAAAAAAGGTTTGACTGAAGTTTAATCTTGCAGATGTATAAGCATAGGTTCATGTGAACAAGCTATTTTAGTTAGATTTAAACATAGTCATGCACTGAATTTAAGTTCCAAAAGTATTCACTATCTGAATATTTATGTAAGGAAATTCCAAAATTAGTTTTTATCTGGCAAAAAAAAGTCAATAAAGAGATCATAAGAGAAGATAACATATATTCGGTACAGGTTTGAAGTTAACTGATTGGGTGGTTTTAACAATTCAGAACAATTTCATAAACTATGATAAATGCACTGAAGTTATGTGTAACTCAATAAATTTTTAACAGGCCATTGCCTGTGAATAACTACACTTAGTGTTCAGTTGAATTTTCTACCTGTAACAGACTACAAGTCACATACTTACACAGAATTGTTTTTGTTGTGGTTCTGTTCGCCGAGCTGGAAGTTTTTGCTGCAAACGTTTCGTTCCCTGGCTAGGGAACATCATCAGTGCTATTGGAGCCTCCTGTGAAGCGCTGCTTTGATGTTTCTTCCGGTATTTATAGTGGTTTGTTCTTGCCGCTTCCGGGTGTCAGTTTCAGCTGTAGTAGTTTGTATGTGGGGTCCAGGTCGATGTGTCTGTTGATGGATGTTCTTGCCGCTTCCGGGTGTCAGTTTCAGCTGTAGTGGTTTGTATATGGGGTCCAGGTCGATGTGTCTGATAATGGAGTTTGTGGATGAATGCCATGCCTCTAGGAATTCCCTGGCTGTTCTCTGTCTGGCTTGTCCTATGATGGTAGTGTTTTCCCAGTCAAATTCATGTTCCTGGTTGTCTGAGTGTATGGCTACTAGGGATAGCTGGTCGTGTCGTTTTGTGGCTAGCTGATGTTCATGGATGCGGATTGTTAGCTGTCTTCCTGTTTGTCCTATATAGTGTTTTGTGCAGTCCTTGCATGGTATTTTGTAAACTACGTTAGTTTGGCTCATGCTGGGTATTGGGTCCTTTGTTCTAGTGAGTTGTCTGAGTGTGGAAGTTGGCTTGTGTGCTGTTATGAGTCCTAAGGGTCGCAGTAGTCTGGCTGTCAGTTCTGAGACTCTCCTGACGTATGGTAGTGTGGCTAGTCCTTTTGGTTGTGGCATGTCCTCGTTCCGTGGTCTATCTCTTAGGTATCTGGTGATAAAGTTGCGTGGGTATCCGTTTTTGGCGAATACCTTGTATAGGTGTTCCTCTTCCTCTTTTCGCAGTTCTGGTGTACTGCAGTGTGTTGTGGCTCTTTTGAATAGTGTCCTGATGCAGCTTCGTTTGTGTGTGTTGGGGTGGTTACTTTCATAGTTTAGGACTTGGTCTGTTTAGTATTCCAAAAATGGCCTGACCGATGTCCTGTACAACCTCAACATGACCTCCCAACTCCTATATTCAATGCACTGGCCAATAAAAGCATGTGTACCCTGTTTACCGGTGACTTCACTTTCAAAGAGCTATGAAGCTGCATCCCAAAGTCTCTTTACTTGGTAACATTCCCCAGGATCCTACTATTAAGTGTATAGGTCTTGCCCTGATTTGCCTTACCAAAATGCAACACTCATATTTATATAAATTAAATTCTATCTGCCACTCCTCGGCCCAGTGGCCCATCTCTTGAAGGCCCTGTTTAACTGTGAGATAGCCTTCCTCACTGACCACTACACCACCAATTTTGGTGTCATTTGCAAACTTACTTACCATTTCAAAAGGCTAAAATGCCACAAAAGAAATAACACTTTCAGTCATTCATCTTCTAAAAATATTTGAACATGTTACATGCTTTATCTCAATTTTAATGGTTTTGCAAAGCTAAATGGGCTAAATGATTTAAAAGCATAAACAAAATTGCAACAAAGCAGACTATCCCAGTAAATGTTTGCCTATCCTCAACTGGTAACATGGAAATATTCAAGTTCTGAGTGTTTTAAAGCTGTTAAATGGAACATTATGTTTCAGCTGGTGAAATGCAAAACTTTCAGACTTGGGAAGCAATTTTTAAACATCCCATTTTAATGACTGGTATAATTATCCTTTAAGAGAAGCTAAGTAAACATGGCTTTTTCTTAAACACAACTCCGTGTTGCATTCAGTATTACATTAATGGTGTAGACCAGAACAATTTTAAAATGGCAATTGCTTTTCCCTAACTCTGACAATTAAGCTCATGCTGACAATAGATTGCCATGGTTGCAAAGAATAACTAGATGACTAATATAAAACAATCAAAAGGAGATACAGGGTGAAGCACTAATTCAAATTCATTAAATTTTGGATGAAAAATTTTACAGCCAAGTCCATTTATTTTCTATCTGTACCGGAGCACCAATGTAGTAAAAGACTATTTACTACTGATCACAAATCACAGTGACATGATGTTGTAGAACTGCAAGAATTTTTTTTAACTCACAACATATATTTGTTCATCCAGTGTTTGCTAATTAATTGATAAAGCAACTGCTGTGTGTTTGAATAAAATGAATTGTTACAAAAAAGATCAATGAAGAAATTTTCTTTCACAAGAAAGTGCAATTTGCCAGAAAGCCCTCGAACGAGAACTTATATTTTTCTAAATGGCCCGTTTCAGACATGAGTAAATGACAACATTTTCATAAGTCAAGATGGTCTATATGATGTAGAAACTACATCCCCCTCCCATTATTTCCCCTCATGTAGAAACATACATAATGGGAAACTGGGAAAAAGTGGGGACTGCAGATGCTGGAGATCAGAGTCAAAATGTGTGGTGCTGGAAAAGCAGAGCCAGTCAAGCAGCATCCAAGGAGCAGGGGAGTCAATGTTACGAGCATAAGCTTTTCGTTAGGAATGTGGGAGACTCAAAGGGGATGAAAGATAAATGGGAGGGGGTTGGGTCTGGGGGAAGATAGCTGGTAATGCAATAGGTAAATGAAGGTGGGAGGTAATGGTGATCGGTCAGAGCAGAAGGTGGAGCGGATAAATTGGAAGGAAGATGGACAGATAGGACAGTTCAAGAGGGCGATGCCTAGTTGGAGGGTTGGATCTGGGATAAGGTTGGGGGATGAGGAAACTGGTGAAATTGACATTGATCCTATGTGGTTGTAGGGTCCCAAGGTGGAAGATGAGGCATTCTTCCTCCAGACATCAGGAGGTTAGGGTTTGACAGTGGAGGAGGCCAAGGACATGCATGTCCTTGGCAGAGTGGGAGGGGAAGTTGAAGTGTTCGGCCACAGCTCGGTGGGGTTGTATAGTGCATGCATTCCGCAAGTTGGCATCCTGTCTCCCCAATGCAAAGGAGACAACATTGAGAGCAATGCACACAGTAGATGAAGTGCGTGGATGTACAGGAAATTCTCTGTTGGTTGTGGAAGAATCCTTTGGGGCCTTGGATGGAGGTGAGGGGGAAGGTGTGGGCACAGGGAAATTGCATCATTAGCACTACATTTATCTTGACGCAAGAAGCATCTTCTTTCTCACTTAGTCAACAGAGCGGAAGGAGAACAATAAGTTCTAATTTATATCATCACTCAACTTTGTTATGCAATATGGATGACCTCTTCATTTTGAAGTTGTTAACATGCACTTTCAGGATTATGGTAAAATACCACTTAACCAACACAACATAAAACCTGTAAGCGAGTGGGAGAAAAAAGTATCATTTATATTTCCCATAACAGTGGAGTGGACCATGAAAGTTAAAATTAACTGGCTACAGTGATAGTGCAGATGTGCGCAATGAACTGTACATTTCCTTCACAATAAAATTCCCTAATGAGTTACTACATCATTTTGATGAAAAAAATAAAATGCTTGTTGTGCTACAGCACTAACTGTCTGCAGAACAAATTTAATAGCTGCCTCAGCTCTTCATTCACAAGTCCCCTTTGTAATGGTCTAAACGTACAAATTGACATAATAAACAAAAGATATGCACTTATACAGTATTTATAATACTGGAATTATCAAAACAATCATAGTTGTAATTCAAATCCAATCTGAAATTAAAATCCTTAAAAAGTAGATTTTTTTCTTTTAGCTTAGTCAACAAGAATCCCTAGAGTATCACAAAAGGTGAAGTTTCAGCGAAGGATATATTTGCAATGTTGTTTTATGATCTGAGGCACATAACTGAAATGCAGCATGTGGCTGGCTAAAGTGTAAACTGCCTTTTAAAAAGAGAGAGTTCTGCTTATGCCTTGATACAGAAAGACATAAACTTTGAGAGAGTGGGATAGGAGACTAAATATCACATATCACATATCACATTCTGCATGGATTAACAGTCCTTAGATTAAGCAGTTCACAGTTGCTCCCAGCTTTCAAAAGTTTCATGTACAACCAAGTAGAAATTTGATCAACCTTTTGCAAGTAGTTCACTTCGTTTATAGAAAGTTTCCTAAATATACTATCAGTACAGCCTATCCTGAAGATTCTTCTCCCCTGGTTATACCAGGATAAGTGTCTTGGAATCCTTAAAAAGCGGTGAGATGCTTTTTTCTCCCCCATTGTGAGACCACTCTTTCTCCTGCATCTGGCTATGGTAGCTCACAAAGTGAAACAACCTCTTCTCTCTGCAGTTTAACCCAGTAACTAATTTGGGGGAAACCTGTAAATTGAGCCAAATATCCTTTTTTTTTTCTGTCTATCACAGAAATTGATTTGCAGGGAGACTTGTAGCCTGGTCTCAAAAATGGCATCTTCTGCTATCTTTGATCCAAATGCACTTTCATTTTGCAATGAAAAGGACACTGTTTACAACCTCATATCCTGAACACCTTTCTGGGACGTTTGAGGCACAAAAAACTTATTTCCATTCTTGGTATGGCTTAAGCACTGGAGAGAAAGATGGGAAAATACAGTGAGAATGAAAATAAATCAGACTCTTGACACTACAGCTGTGAGGGGGGAAACAAACAGTCCCTGGGAGGGAAGCTCCTGCTGCTACAGGAACACCAAAATAATCTGCAGAACACCTACTGCTGACATCATCACTTCAGGAAAAGAAAATGGCTTTGAAGTAGTGCATACTGGTCACTTGACAATTACTAGTTAACACTTTCTTATCCCAACGAGTTTACAGCAGCAGGAATTTTGAGAAAGTGAGGACTGCAGATGCTGGAATAACAGAGGTGAGTGACTGGTGCTGGAAACACAGAAGGTCAGGTAGCATCCGTAGAGCAGGAGAATTGATGTTTTGTGCATAAACCATTTGCTGATGAAGGGTTTATGCTCAAAATTTCAATTCTCCTGCTCCTTGGATACTGTCTGACCTGCTGTGTTTTCCCAGCACCACACTCTCAAATTTTGTTACAGTTAACCTTTTCACAACCTTAGTGATAGAAAATCTCCTGTCTGTTAAGGATTAATACAGTCAGTAAAGCTAAATGTACCTAACAAACAATAAGATCAGTTGGAGGCATGGGCAAGAAAATGGCAGATGGAGTTTAATCCAGACAAATTATGAGGTGATGCATTTTGGAAGGTCAAGTACAGGTGGAAATTTTACAATGACTGGCAGAACTGTTAAGAGTATTGATATATAGAAGGATCTGGGTGTGTATGTCTACAGATCACTGAAGGTGGCAGCATAGATAGGGTAGTAAAAAAGGCATATGGCATACTTGACTTCATTGGAAGGGCCATTGAGTATAAGGATAGGGAAGTTATGGTGTAGCTTTATAGAACTTTAGTTAGGCCGCACTTGGAATATTGCATACAGTTCTGGTCATCACACTACCACATGGACGTAGATGCTTTGGAGAGGCTACAGAAAATGTGTACCAGGGTATTGCCTGGTATGGGGATTTTAGTTATGAAGAAAGCTTTGATAGACTGGGTTTGTTTTCACTGGAACGTAGGAGATTGAGGGATGACCTGATAGAAGTTCATAAGATTGTGAATGTCATGGATAGAATGGAAAGTATGAACTTTTTCTCAGGTTGATTACTATGGGACACAGGTCCAAGGTTTGGTGTGGGTAGGGTGGAGGAAGGGGCTGTGGTGGAGAGAGTTTAGAAGAGATGTGCAAGACTAGTTTTTCACACAAAAGATGGTGAATGCTTGGAATCCATTGCCAGAGGAAGTGGTGGAAGCAGATACAATAGCAGCAATCAAGACGCACCTGGACGAATACATGAATAGAGGGGTATGGATTTTGTAAGTGAAGACAGTTTAGGTAAGGAAGAGCAAAATGTGTCAGCGCAGGCTTGGAGGGCCAAAGGGCATGTACCTGTGCTGTATTGTTGTTTGTTCTTTGTAAATTCTTCATGTTTTTTCACCTTAAACCTCGCCGTTGAGTAGTGGCCACCTATTTCCACTCATTTGCATCTCTTTGAAGCTTCAATTTGTGATTTGTACACCACTATGAATTCTTCTCTTGATCCCTGAAAAACTGAACATGCAAATTCCTGACATGTAAATCAAACTGTGCTCCTGGCCGCTGCAGCTTATCAAATGCTCATCTTGGCCATTATCAACTGTTTCCTTACAACAACCACTCTGCATGTTTCATGGCCACAATTCTCTTCGATCCTTCATCCACCCAAGTTGGTATTGGTAAGCTGCCAGCCTCACACATCATCATGCCTGCTTTGAGACCAACTTTCTCAACACTTTAGTCCTTCAACATGTTAGCCCTTTGTCACATTACTTTAGAGCTCAGGATCATCTACAATTTCTCTGCTTCTGCAAGGTCACTTTGTTTTAAAGGACAAACATTCTTCTCTACAGCATATGCCTTATGGCTCTTAAAATGTTTTCATAGCACTCACTCAGACTTCAGCACTTGCGTACAGCCTGCCAAGTTCTGTGGCTTACATTGCTTTTAAGCATAGAGGAAGGGATAGAAAGCTTGTCATATTGTGTGCAACACTAAACAGCCACAAAGGTGAACAAGTTGCTGTGTGGAGTGATGTTACATACTTGCAGCATGTACCAGCAGTTTACTCATGTACTTCAAGCAAATTTTTGGTTTCCAGTGTTTAACATTTGTTCAAAATCTGATGGTTTTTCCTATCATGAGATTGTGGAAGAAATAATTTATCAATGTAAAAATACCAATTCTCAGTTACATATGTTCCACTCCAATTTGTGTTTTAATGCTGCTTGAAGCTCTTGTAAAGCATTTCTAAATTGCCATTGCACACTGTTAATTGCTGAGTGTCACAGATTTCTGACTTCAGATGTTCACCCAGACTGGAATTTTCACATATGTCCTTGTACGCTCTTCTATCAAAGACTTTGTGTTGTAGATTGGCATATATGTTTAAGTTGGCTTTGCTGACTGAATAACTAGCTCTACTTGCTTTTTTGGAGTTTCTATTCAATTAATTATTTTGAATAACTAATGCTGAAATTTATTTTGTGAATATGATCAACATTTCAATGACTGTATTATATCAGATCTATTCCTAAAAAATCCACTTTTGGCAGGACAGCTTATTAAATAGTTTATCATTGCAATTATGTGGAATATAATGTGAAAACGTAATTTTGCAACAAAAAATAAGTTTAACAGTCTGTGAAGAACATTAGCCTATCACTCAATAAGGCACTGCACATAAGGTAACTTAATGAGAAAACAATGTTGGAGGCAGTGTATTCGTGTGAATCGAGGATTGGTTAACTAACAAAAGACAGAGTTGGAATGTTGGGATCACTTTCAGGGCATTGCTTGTCACTGGCCCTCAGGTATTTCCTTTCTTCCTACTGCATTGAATAAAGATTTGTACACCTGTTGCTTTTCACGGTGTCTCACACCTGCACACACACACACACACACACACACAACATGGGTGCTGAGAAAAAGGAAAAAATATATAACCAGGAGATTAGAATCTCCTCAGTTCAGATGTAGGACTCCAAGCTGGATGGCCACAGCCAGTGTACTGTGAGGAGAAAGAAGAAGAGGAGAGTTCTCTGAGTGAGGAGACATTTGACTTCTGGTTTTCTTCTTTTGTCTTTATGCGTTTGTTTTTGGGTTTCTCTTTTCTTTTAAAAAAGGGATCACTTTCAGAATGGCAACCTGTAATTAGTGGAGTCTCACAGGGAACAATCCTGGGGCCAATGATTTAGATAAGAGAGGTGAAAATATTCCTCTCAAGTTTGCGGATGACACAAAATAGGTGGGCAGGCAAATGGTGAGGATGATGGTGAGGAATAGAGACTAAGTAAGCAGGCTTCACAGATGGAATATAATGTGGTAAAATGTAAGGTTTGCCAAAAAGAACAGAAGAGCCAAACTGTATTTAAATGGGAAAAAAAATCACAGAAAGCTGCAAAGAACATTTGAGGGCCCCATTGCATGAATTACGAAACACTTGCATCCACGTTCAGCAGGTAATCAGGAAGATTGTTGGTCTTGATATCAGAGGGAATAAACCGTAAAAAATAAGTCAGTTGTAGTGCTTTGATGAGGTCAGCTAGGTGAACCTCATAGAATATGAGTTTCCTGATTGGGGCTGTTAATCTGGGTCAATCAGGGAGCCCTGACTGACTGATATATAAAGAAGGTTCAGACATCCTGTTCATGCTGACAACTGGCTCTGAAGAAGCTGGATCAGTCTCAACGACAATCCATGTATAAATAAAGGGTGACTGGGTGGTGGGATAGCAAACTCTGTGGAGTTATTTTAGCAGTGTCCCTAAAACTATACAAGGCACTAGTCAGACCACAGCTGGAAGACTGTGAACAATTTTAGTCCCATTATTGAAGAGAAGGTACACTGGTATTGGAGGCAGTCCAGAGATGGTTCACTAGGTTGATCACGGGTATGGATGGATTTTCTGAACAGGTGCAATTGAGCAGGTTGGGTTTACATTTATTGGAGTTTCAGAGAATGAGAGGAGACCTTATTGTAACATATAAAATTCTTAAGAGGTTGACAAAGTAGATGAGGAGATATTGTTTCCCCTTTGGAGAATCCAGGCACAGAGAACATACTCTCAGATAAAGGAGCTGCACACAAGACAAGGTGAGGAAGATAGTTTTTCTCTTAAAGTAGTGAATTGATGGAATTCTTCATTGCAGCTGACTGTCAAGGCTGTATTACTAAATTTACTCAAGGTTGAGATAGACAGACTTTTAATCATTAAGGGAATCAAGGGTTATAGGAATAAGTTAAGAAAGTGGAGTTGAGCATTATCCTATCAGCCATTGTCTCACTGAATGACAGAGCGAGCTCAATTGGCCAAATGTTCTATATTTGCTCAAGTGTCGTCTGGTGTCAAAAGACACTTGTGAAAGTCAGAGGGGAGCAGTCATTCATACAGTGAAGGGGAACTAGAGTCAGTCAGGGGTACTACCACAGTCAGTCAAGGGGCTCATCCTATTCCAGTCCATGGCATTGGCCATTAACAGTCAGGCAATTTGTCCTAAATGATTCTAGATATCCATGTACTTGCAGACCAGGGATTGGGTCTCAGTCAAGATCATCCCTCAGGTCAAGAACGAGTAGACTTGGGACCATAGGTAGGTCAGTAAGGGTGCTACGGAGAAATCAGTCCAAGGGGTCAACCACTTTTCTTGCAGTGAAATAAGGCTGGCACTGATTATGATGAGTGATGGAAGAGCAACTAATGATAATGCATAAGCAAGGAAGGTGGTGAGCTGTCTCCAATAAGTGAGTAGGATGTGCCAAAGGCAGAAAGGGTAAGTAGCTTGAAGGATAGAAATGGTGTGAGCTGTTGATTGGACACGATTCATGCAATAGTGAGAACTGTAGGCCAAGAGACTTGGTGAGAGGTTTATGCAGTGGCAGAGTTTGAGTGCTGGCCACATGATTGTGAAGATGTTGACATTTGCCCTTGTGGAGTGCAGAAGATCAACAACCTTTTTCCTGCACTGCTGGCCACCCAAATCTCCAATGTTAACACACAGGCTGCTGTCACTGGCTCAAAGTCTAAACACCTTTTAACCACTTCCCAGTACAACTATCAAGGCTTTCCTATGATCTTGAACAAATGAATCATTGTCCATTAGACATCAGAGCAGGTTACTTGATTATTTTTACCTGAAAATTAAAGATATAATTTGAAAATATAACATTGTAACCCTTTAAACTATGACACTGTTAAATATGAGACACCTCCTTTCTATCTAAGGCCCAAGAAAGCGTCCTTTCCAGATTCCTTATCCATTGACACAAAGTCATAGAGTCATACAATGGAAACTAACTGTTCGGTCCAACCAGCCATGCTGAACAGAATTCCAAACTAAATTAGTTCCACCTGCTTGGTCCTTTCCCATATCCCACCAAACTTTTCCTTTTCATGTACACATCCAAATGTCTTTTAAATGTTGTAACTGTGCTCACATCCACCACCCTCAGAAAGCTCATTCCACATGCAAACCACCCTCTATGTAAAAAATGTGTCCCTCATGTCTTTTTCAAATTTCTCCCCATCACCTTAAAAATGAGCCCCCTTGTCTTGAAATATCTCATCCTACCAGTAACCCTATCTATATTCCTCATGATTTTCTAAACTTCTATAAGGTCACTTCTCAAGCTCCCATGCTCTAGTGAAAAAAGTCCCAGCCTATCCAGCCTCTTGATATAACTCAAACCTTCCATACCCAGCAACATCCTAGTCAATCTCTTCTGAATCCTCTCCAACTTAATCATATCCTTCCTATAGCTGGGCGACCAGAACTCCAGAAGCCTCATCATTATCCTGCACAACCTCAACATAACTTCCCAACTCCTAATCTCAAAGGACTGAGCCATGAAGGCAAGCATGCTAAACACCTTTTTCAGCACCCTGTTTACACGTGACTCAAACTTTAGAGACTTATGTGTCTGAAGCCCAGGTCCCTTTGTTCTACAACACTTTCCATGGCCTTGCCATTAATTGTATAAGTCCTACCCTTGGTTATCATACTAAAATGCAATGCCTCTCATTTATGCAGACTGAATTCCGTCTGCTATTTTTTAGCCACTTAACCCATTTGATCAAGATTCCTTTGTAATTTTAGAAAATCTTCTTCACTGTCTGCTATGCCACCAATTTTGGTGCTGTGTGCAAACTTACTAACCATGTCTTTTATACTCTCATCCAAATCATTTGTATAAATGACAAACAAAACAGGGCCCAGAACTGATCCCTGTGGAACACCACTGGTGACAGGGCCTCCAGTACGAAAAAAACAACCCTCCACCACCATTCTGTCTCCTGCCAGTAAGCCAATATCAATCTCCTCCTGTGAACCAAATGTTGCAGTGAGGTAAAAAGTAGTCTTTAATCGGCCATTCATTGGTAATATAAGGTCTCAAATGGCAGACGGGTAAATGGGCCACCTCAAATCACTGCCATTAAATAATGATCTGGTTTGGAAATTGGGTTAGATGCTCCCAAATCATGTACTGACAGGGAAACCTGTCAAATGGCCATTTTTGTTCCTACAAATCACAGCTTCACACAAACAGCAAAATGTGCATTACCCCAACATGCTGAAGCCAGTGAATCTAAAATTTCAGTTAACCCTTTTGCAGTCTGTGGAAATATTGGGAATCAAACAAAAGCATACATTGACATTGATGTTCAAAGGTTTAGAACCTCTCCACATTTCACAATTAAGGTAAAAATACCTCAACTATCAGCCAGTTCTTTGAAAATCATTTCAGCTTTACAACATCAATATTTAAATAGCAAAAGTACCAGTTGTGCAAGATAACAAAGATACTGAATGTTGATACATTCCAGTTAGTGATTGCTGGATAAGGCAAATTCACTGCATAATAAATATAAAGTCATCATTGGAATTTATCCAATTCAAATTCTTGAATCCATGTCCTGAGGAAAATAGAATACTTCTGATTCACTCATTGGTTTGAAACAAACCAGTCTCTTTAATGGTGTTAATACCATTAAGGGCAAAGCATTATCCCAACTTCCTCATCTGTCTGGACCTGCCCACTGAAGTATTAAAGATACTGGTCTGGTTGAGTATAATAAAGGCCCCAGAGAAAGTGCGGGTGTTGAAGAAATTGGTGCTCCATACTAATTGTTCACTGACAGTTTCAGAAGAGGACAATTTTGTACAAAGCAGTGGATAAACCACAGGCCAAGCGCCATACAGCTTTTGATATTCTATTGCAGAAAGAATGCAAAATTATAATCATAAAGAGAGATTTGAGATACTGGGCTCTTTCCTCTGGAGCACAGTTGGCTTGCAGGAGATGTACTGATTTTTTTAATCACAAAGAGTTTTTGTAGGGACAATGAGGGAAAAAAAGGTAATTTCTTCTACTTCTGTAGTAGCTAAAGAGGAAACAAAGAATAAATTTATTTGCATAGTTATTATTCCTGTATAACACAGAAAAGTTAAGGCAGCATCAATATGCAAAGATTAGATAAAGAAATCAAGTGTAAGAGTTATCGTACTGTTTCCTACATTTTCACAGTGGTACACATCAAAGGTCCTCCAGTGGCTGTAAAATTCTTTGAGACATCTCATGGTTGTAAATACAATTCTTTTTTCCCTATTTTTGTGTCAGGAGACAATAGGGTGGTGGGACCTTTATCTTTATTCATCTCAGGGTCTGATAGAACTAGCAAGGATTTTTTATTCCCTATCCTTACTTGGTCTGAAAGAAAGTTGTTGGTTTTTCAAACTGCTGCTGTCCTGGTGCCTAAAATGATCCCATATGGGGTTAGTTTAGGACTGCCAGGATATTGACCCAGTGAGAACTAAGATATAGTAATGAATGATTTAAATCAGAGTAAGATGTGAGTTGGATGGTGAACCTGAATTCCCCTTGACATTTCTATTCTTGCCCTTTTCTGTGGCAAAGCTTGCAGGGGAAGGAGAGATGCCTCAGGACTTTTGCTGAATTCCCGCATTAAACTTTATAAACTACTTGTACTGCAGTCATAGAACTCCAGTGGTAGAAGAATAAGTGCTTATTAAACAAAAGAAAAATACTGCAGATGCTGGAACTCTGAAACAAACACAGAAAATTCTGGAAAAACTTAGAAGGTCTGGCATCATTTGTGGAGAGAAAAACAGAAGTAATGTTCAAGTTTGATATGACACTTGTTAAGATCTAAAGAAGAGTGATATTGGACTGGAAAGGTTCCTCTCTTCACTGATACTGCCAGGCTTACTGAGTTTCTCCAGCATTTTGTGTGTTTATTAAACAGATTGCTATATTGTGCTTCTTATGTGTAATTGTTGCAGCTGCATATATCCAGGCAAGCAATGAATATTTCGACATTTGGGTGGCATGGTGGCTCAGTGGCTAGCAGTGTGGTTGCATAGTGCCAGGGACGGGGGCTCAATTCCATAGTCGGATGACTATCTGTGTGGAGTTTGCACACTCTCCCTGTGTCTGCATGGGTTTCCTCTGGATATTCTGGTTTCCACGCATCATCCAAAGATGTGCATGTTAGGTGAATTGTCCATAATATATTGCCCCTAGTATCCAGGGGCTGGGTTAGCCATGGGAAATGCAGGGTTACAGGGACGGGGGGAGGGTCTGGGTAGGATGTTCTACAAAGGATTGGTGTGGACTCAATGAATGAATGGCCTGCTTCCAAGCTGTAGGGACTCTATGACTCTCTTAAATTTAGCTTTGGTGATGGAGGAGTAGCTTTAGATTCACTCAAAGAATGGACAGAATCTGACCGGCTGTTACACCCAAGATGTTGTTTGAACTAGCCCAATTAAGTTTTTGGACCAAGGTAACCTCTCACTATATAGGTGATACAGGAACTTGGCAGAATTGGTGCTGTGGAAGGATAGAGGTTCTTTCTAGAAGCCAAAATAACCATCATGTGTTAACATTTCAAATTCAAGTATAAATTTTAAAAAGCACAAAGTAAAAATGGCAATGATTTAAAAACAAAGTTCAATATTAGGATGCCAACCTTCGCTAACTGGTTATACTCTTGCCTCTAAATCAGAAAGTTGGGTTTCAAGTCACTGCAGAGACTTAAATACGTGACCATAGAAACGTAGAATCCCTACAGTGTGGAAACAGGCCATTTAGTCTAACCGTCCACACTGACCCTCCAAAGAGTAAGCCACCCAGACCCATTCCTCTATTCTATCACTCTACATTTACTTCTGACGAATGCACCTAATCTACACATCCCTGAACACTATGGGCAAATTAGTGTGGCCAATTCAGCTAACTTGCGCATTTTTGTGATTGTGGGAAGAAACAGGAGAATCCAGAGGAAACGCACACACACATGGGGAGAATGTGCAAACTCTACACAGACAGTCACCCGAGGCTGGAATCGAACCCGGGTCCCTGGTGCTGTGAGGCAGCACTGCTATCTCTGTTCACACTTAAGTTCTGAGGAAGAAGTATAATAATAGTAGTGTCAATGCTTTTGGCTGTCATGTTAAAACAAGTCACCAGATTTTCTTTTCTTGTAAACATAAAAGGCTCTAGAAGCAGCATTAATGTACTCCTACTATTGTAAATTAAAGCATATGTGATTGGGATAATGCACTCTCATAGAAAGACAACTGTTTGTCAGACAGGAAATCAAGAGTAGGAATACATGTCTTTTACTGAGAGATGGGCAGTCTCTAGTGGGATACCACCAATACTGGCTGCACTAGATCCTGCAAGTCCACTGAGAAGAAAGGCGTACCAACACTAGCATCCTCGACCAGGCCAACATCCCCAGCATCGAAGCACTGACCACTCTTGATCAGGTACGATCGGCTGGAGCACCGCGTCCATATGATCAACATGAGACTCTCTAAGAAGGTGGTCTACTCACAGCTTCTAAACAGCAGGTGAGCGCCATGTGGACAGAGGAAATGCTTCAGTGATACCCTCAAGGCCTCACTGGCAAAGTGCAGCACTCCCACAGACAACTGTGAATCATTGGCCGAAGACTGGCCAAAGTGAAGGAGGAGCATCCGGAACAGAATCCAGCACTCCGACACTTGAAAATAGTGAAAGGATCCCACTGCCACACCAACACCCCACTCACCCCTTCCTGCAATCACCTTCTGCCCCAAGTGTGACACAGCCTACAGTAGAGCATTGATCTGTACAACCACTGACAGACTCACCCTGAGAGAGGAAGAGAGTCATCCTTATCTAAAAGGGATTGCCAATGAATGAATGACCACAGGGATCAGTACTTGGATCCCAGCTATTCACAATATATATCAGTAATTTAGATGAGAGAATTAAATGTGATTTCTCCACATTTGTAGATGACACAAAGCTGGATGGGAGGGTGCACTGTGAGAAAAAAATGTTCACACAATGAATTGTTGGACTATGTAACACTCTTTCTAGAAGTGACGATGATCTGGCTGTAAGAGGTATACTTTGTTTTTTTTTAAAGAAAGGTCAAGACAGAGATGTAAAACAGTCTGCTCAAAGCCAATAAAGTAAACAGCTTGTGAGACCTTGTTTTTTTCAAAATGTTGGAACAATAGAAGGAGCCTGAATGGGTGGCGTCAAGCTCCCACATAACAAGGATTTTTAGTTTTAGCTTTCTGAAGTTGCAGGGGTCTTGAAGCTGGATGTGGAAGGTTGTATTCATTTCTCTATTACAGCTGAAAGCTGGTGTTCTCTTACTGTTGTTAGAATTGCATGTGAGACAATTTTACTGAATTTTCCCTTGCCAAAGGTGTGTATTACTGTATTGGAACAAATGATATTACTGCATTGTAACAGTTAATTAGTAGTGTTGATATATCTAATATTTTTTAAAGTATTTTGAGAGAGTTACAGTCAAGACAATTTTTTAATGTTGTCTGTATTTTAACTGTAACATAAAAATAAAGTGTGTTTGTTTAATGTCGAGTCGTTTGATCTATCAGATTGCATCAGGAATGCAAACCATTACACTTACTTTTAAAATAAGAAAAAGTTAGGATCAATGCTATTTTCTTAACTAATTTTGAGGAGGTTTGATCTAGTCTATAACAATATGCAGGAGGCTGTTGAAATGAAGGCATTCCAGAGGTCATTCAATGTTTTTTTTTAGGTAGTAACAGTGTGCAGGAATATTGGGAAAAGGCAGCATATTGGCAGCATGTAATGGAGTTAATGTAGGCATAGTGGATCAAATTACCTCCTTTGGCACCAAAATAATTCAATGTGAGGAGGATGCAGAGAATCTTCAGTGATTTAGACAAGTTGAGTGAGTGGAAAAATGCATAACAGGCAAAGTATAAAGTGGATAAATGCGAACTTGTCCACTTCAGCAGCAAAAGCAGGAAGAAAGATTAACTGAATGTCGACACATTAGACCAAAAGCCATAGGAGCATTTAGCTCAAAGATTCTGCTTTGCCGTTGAACCATGGCTAATAAGTTTCTCAACTCCATTCTCCCACTTTCTCCCCATAACCCTTGATTCCTTTGATACTTAAGAACCTATCCTTCTCAGTCTTAAATATACACAATGACCTGGCCTCCATAGCCTTCTGTGGCAATGAATTCCAAAGATTCACCACTCTCTGGCTGAAGGATTTTCTCCTTATCTCCAGTCCAAAGGTCTTCCCTTTCCTCTAAGGTTGTACCCTCAGGTTCCAGTCTCTCCTATCAATGAAAACATTGATACAACATCTACTCTGTCCAGGCCATTCAGTATTCCGTATGTTTCAATTAGATTCCCCCACAACCTTCTAAACTCTATGGAGTATAAACCCAGAGTCCTCGAATGTTCCTCAAATGTTAAGTTTTTCATTCCTGGGACAATTCTCATGAACCTCCTCTAAACACGCTCCAGGACCAGTACATTCTTCCTGAGATATGGAGCCCAAAACTGCACACAACACTCCAAATGTGATCTGACCAGAGTCTTATAGAGCCTCAGACGTACATCCCTGGACTAGAACTCCCAAGTCTCCTTTTATTTCAGATTTCTGAATTTTCTCCCCATTTAGAAAATAGTTCATAGTTCTCCCTATTTAGAAAATAGTTTAGAAAATAGAGAAAGTGCATGACTAGACTTTCCAACGTTGTACTGCATCTGTCACTTCTTTGCCCACTCTCTCCCAACCTGTCCAAATCTTTGGAAAAGGGGGAGGTGCAACAAGACATGGGTTTCCTTGTATACCAGTCACTGAAAGTAAGAATAAAGGTACAGCAAGCAGTGAAGAAGGCAAATGGATTGTTGGCCTTCATAGCAAGAGGATTGAAGTACAGGAGCAGGGACATTTTGCTGTAATTCTATAAGATCTTTTGTGAGACTACAGCTGGAGTACTGTGTGCAGTTTTGGTCTCCTTATCTGAGGAAGGTTGTCTGGCTGTGGAGGGAGTGCAATAAAGGTTTACAAAACTGATTCTTGAGCTGGCAGGACTAATGTATAAAGAGAAACCGAATTGGTTAGGATTCCGTTCACTGAATTTTGGAAGAATGAGGGCATTCTCTCATAAACCAACAAATTTCTCACAGGATTAGACAGGGTTAAGATATTCCAAATTACCAGAGAGTCCAGAACCAGGGATCAAAATCTAAGGATACAAACTAAGCCATTAAGGACTGAGATGAGGAAAACTTTATTCTGCTGGAGTGTGGTGAGCCTGTTGAATAGTCTGCCACAGGATGTGGTTGAGGCCAAAATACTGAATGCTTTCAAGGATGAGTTAGATATAGTTCTTAGAGCTGAAGGATCAAAGGGTACAGGGAGAAAGCAAGAATAGGGCACTGAATTAAGTGATTAGCCATGATCATACTGCATGTTGGAGCAGGATATACGGGCCGAATGACCCTATTCCTGCTCCTATTTTCTACCTTTCTGTGCATCCTAGTTATCCCCACTGATCGCCCCTAAAGCAGATTGTTATTCACACGTGTCATGCTGTTGTGGTACCCTGCTTCATGTAAATTTGCTGACACGTTTCTCACATTGTGATGATGAGTCCCAAATACTTCATTCATTTTGAAGTTCTTTGGATTGCCCTGCGAAGGTGAAATGAGCTATATAAATTAAACTTTGGGGTATCTTTAATTATGTTCAAAAAACAATTTTAATGGCTTAATAAATATCAAAGAAGCATTAAGGAAGATTTGGAAATTTTGTAAACGAGTGTACACATGGTCTGTTCAACAGATATTTTTGTTGTTGTGAGCTACTAAAAATAGACCTTGGCTTGATCAAAATATGACATGCTCAAGAAGTATGGAAATAACTACTGTATCAAATTAAAAGTAAGCTTTCTTAACAGCACTCTGTACAGCAGGCATAACCAGCTGAGTGAAAATCTTGGTGGAATGAAATTGTGAGACATAAAGTGACTAGGACTCTAACCTCTTGTAAATTCTAAAATTCAAATCTCACTTAATGCAGACAATTCTTAAAAGAATTGTTATTAAGATTTGCTTTTGACCTTGCCTTTGTATTATGTCACATATAAAATAATACATTTCACATCCTTGTACCACATCCAGATTCTAGCCAACCACAAAAACCATGTATGCGGCCCCTAGTCTGACAGTCTCTAAGGGAAAGGAAGAAAAGAAAGATTTCTTTTGATGAAGTTAGAAAGAAATTCTGGGAAATTTATTTCTGATTCCCTCAAGAAATTAACAAAAGCTCCAGCTGCAGTCGCTCATAAATCCTTCTAATTTCAACTAACTTATACTCTGCCCTCTATAACTGGAAATGTCCTCCTCTCTTGGGAACTTCTCCAGCTCTATTTCAAAGGGCCTCAGGGAATTTGAACGTGTATACTTTGGTAATCTGCTCCAGATCAAGGGAACATACATTAGTTTGCCTGTCCACCAGTATAGATTTATATACATTTAATGATCCTCTGTTTCTTTTAGTTCTGCTAACTGTGCAACACATTCTACATTCCTCAACAGTAGTTTATTTATATTTGTAAAACCTGCACATAATGATGATTAAACCTTCAGTATGGATGCAAGTTGTCATCCATACTGATAGCTGCTTATCATCATACACTACTATTGATGCAAAAACAAAGGTCGGTGATGAATAAAGCACTTTTGATAAATCTCAACGTGTATCACAAAAACAGAATGTGGAATGAAGCTCGCCAATGCGTAGAGGTTGAGCCTGAATCCACTGTGGCCTGTTTTTTGGAATTCTGCGTGAAGCCCTCCACTTTGCTTCATTGTTAGCCTCTTTCAGCAATGAGTAAGAATGAGAGGGCACCGATTTGAGGTGATGGTGAAAATAAATCATGTTGACACAAGGAACACGTTTTAATGCAGCAAATATATAGGATCTGATCTGTATTTCTCAAGAGAGTGGTGGAGGCAAATTCAATCATGGTTTTCAAAAGTGCATTGCACAATAATCTGAAGAGCATCATATCTGCAAAGCCACAGGAAAAAAATGGTAGAAAGAATCACAGTGCGTTGTTTGTGCAGAGAATTGGTACAGACGCAATGGGCTGAATTGTCTCCTTCTTAGCTGTAACGATTCTATTTATGCCTTTATTTATTCCCATCTCTTGTTAATGCTGTCCTCTGCACTTCCTAAACATTTTTTTCTACATAGTAAGCATTGAACAAATCCAACACATTGACAAAAATTACTGCCCTGCAATTTCATTTCAATGTTTAGCAAAGTAATTCTCGAGTATTTAAGGGTGAACTTTTTCATGTCAGGTGTGGTGCGTGTATGGAACAATTGCCAAAGTAAGTGGTGGAGGCGGATGTAAATACAACATTTAAAAGGCATCTGGATGGGTATATAAATAGAAAACAGTTTATAGAGAATATGGGCCAAATGATGGAAAATGTGACTAGATCACATTAAGATGTCTGGTCAGCATGGACAAGTTGGAAATATGATAGAATACTCAGTGATTTATTTTCCTATCCATGCAAAATATCTGGATTAGAGGATGTCATCTAAATCCAAGCTGGACGCCAGTGCTGTTCTTTTTACCACTTTCTGGAGGTTAGATGACCAACCATCTAGTAATTCCTCCATTTAACAAATTTCCATTTTCATGGTTTCATTTGCATGATTGAGACCCATGGCTGGATTTTCCATCTGGGAATGGGACTGTGATGTTGGGACAATTCTGGGTCCTGCTTCCAGGGATATCTCTAATTGGTTGGTTGGAAATCAGGTTTACTAGTCAGTTTATGGCAAAGGATGGAGCTGGCTGAGACTGTGGACCTGACTTTAAGGAATGTCAGCAGCTATAATTGTGGCAGCTACTTTGAAAACCATAAACAGAAGTCAAGAGGAGAAAAGTTCGAGGCCAGATGTCTGCGGCAAGATGCCCCAAAGATTTAGTATTGCCAGAGCATGCTGGGAGTGTTGAAAGAAGGGCCAAGTGCCTTGTGTCCTCAGAATGGCAGGAAGAGATCACCAAGCCAAACTAAGCAAGCCTGGCTGGAAATGGCAGTGAGTGTGAGCAACCACAATATCACATGGATGAACTGAGTTGAATAAATGTCTTTGTTCTGTCAGGTAAGTGCAACATGGCACCCAAATAACAAGCCTTCAGATCTGCAGCCATCAACAGACAAATGAGCTGCCTGAGAGCATAATGGTATCCCTGAACATGGGAGAAATTAGAGCTCAGGATAATTACTGATAATTACAGAAAATCCCTGAGGCAAACTCAAATCCCTACTTCTTCTTCTTGGGAGCTAACAGCACTGATAGTGCAGCAACTCATTTAATAGATCCACTGAGATTAGTAACAGAAGGAAGCATTGACTTTTATATCTGTCTTTTGTTCATGAACAAGTAGGTAAAGAAGGGAGAGGATAAAAATCACACAACACCAGGTTATAGTCCAACAGGTTTGTTTGGAAGCACTAGCTTTCGGAGTGCTGCTCCTTCATCAGGTGGTTGTGGGGTATAAGATCGTAAGACACAGAATTTATAGCAAAAGTTTACAGTGCGATCCAACTGAAATTATATATTGAAAAAGACCTGGATTGTTTGTTAAGTCTCTCATCTTTTAGGATGACCATGTTGGTTTCAGTTCTTTCATATGTAAATCCCAGAACTTTTTCCTAAAAGTTACATTCTCAAGTGAAATTTCACAAGATGTGCCACGTCAGCTCATATAATGCATTGAAGATGTGAGGTGCCCTGTGTGAGCCTGTCTGTGCCCCAATGTTCAGACTGATTCTATTTCTAAGAAAGGGATTTAAAGAATCTTTAACAATGGAGAGATGAGAATATCTGTAGAAGGTGAAAAGATATTGGATATTTTTGATGAAAAGGATGAGTGCACTCCTCCCTCTGTGCCAAATTCGGGTGTATTCGGAAGCCTCAGTTATTCTCATCCCTCCCACAAGGTCAGTTATGGTGGAGAAGTATGCCAGTGCCTCAGCAATATTACCTTGATATTCATGAAACCACATAACTATCACAACACATCATTCCAGCAGTCCTAAACAACATTCATGTCGGTGGGTCGTCATACACAATTAGAAAGTGTGGCACTGTGTGAAGAATATAGCAGTGATGAGCAAGAGGTGGTGAGAGGGGTAGAAGTAAAAATGCGTTGGCCTTGGGGGAATAGAAACTTACTAAGCCATATACAGTTCAGTACAGATACAAGGCCTCAGTAGTCACTAGCAAGATGATCAACACTTTGATCAGCAACCATGAGATGAGTATCTACAGATAAGAAATCTCTGAGGCTGTGGAAAGCCAGAGGCTGAAACTGGACGAGTCCATTCAACTTCTGTGCACCAGCACAGCTGTGGGTTTTGAACAAATGAGATCCTCCATTGAGAGGGTGGCCATTTTCATGAATAACCATATGTGGCGAAACTCTCGGGAACAGTGGATTATGATGTACAGAATGTACACAATATTCTGTAGCAATGACCAGTCAGTTGTGTTCATGGAGCCAGGAAGCACGGAGTGAATGACCATTGTGCCTCGGATGCTGATACCTTCTGGATTCCACTTTTTAATTGCAAAATTAGAAAAGAGGAAAGAGTGGTGAAAGGAAGCAGTGGTCTTTGAATAAGGACATTTATGACTGGAGAGAGGTGCATCTTGCATTGACAAGTAGGAAGAGAATTGTTCCATATTCTGTGTTGAATAAATATGCTCTCACAGTCAGAGCAAAGTGAATGTTGCAATATGCAGACCTGCTGGGTGAGTAATGATTGCATTTAAATCTGTTAATAGGATGTCTAACATCTAAGGATGAAGGATAATAAGGCAAACTGGTATTGAGACTTAGTAGTTAATATGGAAATATACATTTAATGCAATTAAAATGTGCATGGGCCTTGTTGCACAATGGTAGTATTCTTACCTCTGGGAAAAGAGGTTCAGGTTCAAGTTTCACTTGCCCTAGAATGTGACATAACATATCTGAACAAACTGATTAAAAATATTACTTTTTAATTAAATGTATATAAGAACACGCCAGCCAGAAGGCGGGGGTGACTGTATCTGAATAAAGAAGCACGCTCTGTGTGAAAAATCTCACCAACCATGTGTTACTGACCAACCAATGATGGAAAGCTTGACTGAACAGCAATATTAACAGTGAGGCATTGGCTGCTGCCAATAAGACACATACTTAAAGCATAGAAATCTTCTTGGATCACAGGCCACAGGTGTGATCGTGAGAGGGGAGTCAGAGGGTAAAGACTATGGAGTAGATTGACCAATAGCAAATGCAGAGTGTTACTTTAAGTAGGCCTCCTTTTCCAAATGCCAAGACTTTTGATCAGTCATTGTGCCTATGAACAAGGAGCCTAAGAGGAGCAACACTGCATGGTTTCGTGTTGTGCCCCACCAGGTTAATACAAGCAGCAGTAGGATAAGGGCCTTAATTGGGGTGGGGAGTAAATTTTACTACAAGCTGCTATGACAACGATTCTCGAGCATGTGCGGGTAGCTTCTAATGCATTATTGCACACTGTTAACGGAATGGTTATCTTTGCTTTATTGTTGTTTGTTTTCTCCTATGTCTACTTCGTGACTCTTCATCTGCTAATTCCTCACTCTTACTCGTCTTAATCTCTCAGCACCTTAAGTTCTATTATACGCCTATTGCCTTGAAGGCAGTCAGCTACAATACTTAGAGCCCATATCCACTATGGCCTCAGAAGGTTATGACCCCCCTTAACTGAATAAGCACCATACATCACTTGATTATCAAAGCAATCAATTCTTTTGATGACTGAGAAAACAACACAACAGTAGGTAACAAAACATTGAAGTCAAGAAAACAAAGATTTAATGTAATTCATATATATAAACCAAGGTGACCAAACTCATAAAGACAGAAACATTGAAAAATTAAGTCACTATTAGGAAGATTAGCTTTATATACCATGTTTTTCCTCTTGCTGACTGCTCACTAGTCAGCATCCCACAACTGGCTGGAAGAGGGATCCGATCTCTGATTGAATTAATGTATATATTAATTTTGTTTGGTGTACAAGGCAAAGAAGGTACAATTCAAGTGGTTGGAGCTGGACAAGGTCAGTCTCCATCTAATACATCAAACCAGGGGAATAAAATATTCAGTTATAATTTCAAGTGGTAGGTAGTAGTGGGATTAAATTCCACAAATCCTTGTTTCGGAATAGTAAGGTTATTTGAATTCTGTTCAACTTGTGATACTGCAAACAAGACCAAAACCTAGAGTGACAAA